>NC_057761.1:25343178-25431629 GCF_010389155.1 Erigeron canadensis
AATTTTGAGTTTCATTATGGTTCTTTTCGGGACATTCCTTGTTGTTGCTTTTGCAATAGTTGATGGGCAACAACCTGATGGAGAGTAAGCCGTGATGGCTCATCCGATTAGGTTGCTCTCCATCAAATATGGCTAAAGCAATGACCTTGGATGCCCCAATAGGAAAACTCTAGATACTTGCATGTTGCTCACATTCAAATGTTTGTCATAACCATCATCTCTCCGGTCTTCCATCTTGCACATTCTATTATATTCCTATGGAAGGTTTTGATTAGACCTGTATTAAGTGCTGATTTGATCATAAAGAGAATTGAGGTCTATGAACGCTAGAAGATTATGAAGTGGTTAATTTGTAATTACTTGCAGGGAAAAACATTTTTAAAAAGGTTGTAGGTGATCAACAACTTCAATTATCAGATGACTATTCTTCAGTTCCATAAACGAAAATCTTTTGGACGAAATTATAATTGATTTTTCAATGCTATGTTCTATCTTTATAGATGAAAATCTGATAGGGTGTTGTTTCTTGCAATATAAGAAAAAAATGCCTTTTTTTTGTTATAGTAAGTTAAGTTTTGTAATTAGATACTCAGATTGTCCTTACCATGTCTTGGGTTTTAGTTTTATTGGTTTTAAAATACTTGTGGTGAATAACGTTCTAGGGGTCCTAAGGACGACCCCACTTAGGAGTGCTCTATCAGTTCCACATCATTGTCCCTGCCCCCACCTATGAACATCAGTTTTACCCCTATTTTGCACCCTGAACAATTAATGACCACTATTGGAATTAAGAAGAAAACGCTTTTGCAGCTCGCATATACCTCCACCCTGATCGGCATCCGCATGCGGATCAGCTGGTTGCACTCCAAGGCGAACAAGCGGCTGTGGTGACCACGTTCACCTCTAGCGCCATGTTGATGATGCCAAAGTCAACGCTGAGCACTCCCCCCATGCGCTTATTATGTGTTCTTAGGTTATGTTGATGAAATCTTAATTTGCTAATATCATTGCTCTAGTATTGAACATCACACTAACAACATGGTTTCGTTTTCAGCTACGTGGCTCCCATGGAAAAAAAAAAAAGAGGCTGGCATTGGTGAAGATATATGGTGATGGGTGGTGACAGAATGCTCTTTTTGAATGGTAGTGCCTTTATGTACGGTGAGATAAGGTTAAGGCTTTTGCTCATTTTAAACTGTAAAGTGAACTCATCTATGTTATAGTGTAATTGCAAAACACCACCGGCTTGTTCATGAACGCATTTGGTTTGTGTGCAAGTGTTATAACTGTATTCTTAATTGTGAGATTTTCATATTTACTGCAAAATTTAGTAAATATGGCTATCTGGCTATTTCCAGTTAACTGTTCATGAACACATTTGGCTATTTCAAGTTAACAAAATTGCGCAGCATACTTGATCACATGTAGTTATTTGCCGTTAAATGATGTCCTTTTATACCCTTGATTCCATTTATGATAAGCATATGGTGAAATTACAAGGAATTTTTTTCGTTGGTGTGAGCCCCCCACCCCCCCAGGTATGATTCTAACTAGATTTTCTGCAGCACTTTATGGCACTCATGATATCTGCAACATAAATGCAAGGAAGATGAATAGCTGATATAGGATCTTAAGTCGATAATTTGGTTATGGACCAAATAAGTTGGTTGGCTTTTTAACAACCAAATGGTTGTGGGCTCCTAGTGGTATTTCGGTTGTATAGGACCAGCTTTGGACTTTTGGTGTGACAGTTAGTTTGTCGGCCACGCCCTTTTCTAAGTTATTCGAAGTGCCAATTCCAGTTTGATCACCACAAGCCAATAATGGGCACTGGACCCACACCCTACTGGCCTACTCAACCATCATAAAATTCTACTCGTCTTTACCGACTTCTGGTGTGGTTGAAGTTCCTTCCTCCTTTTCATCTGTAGTTTCTTTAGGAACAGCCGCAGTTCTGCTGCATTTGACTTTGCATGGTTGGCTTCAGTTGCCTCAGTGGTTTTAACGGCAGTTGATGGCTCAGGCGCACCTTCAGGTTTCTTGATGGCTGCTCATGAACTTGTATTCCCAATCTTGCAATGCATCAAGCTCAAGTGCACCCAGAACAATGATATATCCGGTCAGATCTCTCTTTAAAAGATTGTAAGTGCTCTGCTTGCATCCTTGCCTGCAAACAACGCATATATCCCACCCAGACGTAAAACATCCTAAGAAAAATTTCAATTCATACCCATTAGTAGAAAAAATAACAACAAAAACAGAAGCCATCAGATGCACAGGCGATCGTTTATTTAGTTGTTAACCTTTAAGTCTATCTAAAGCAAGTGTCTTTGGCAGTTGGCACATACTTCTCCATCTATATTATGCTGGTAGATTACAAAGCAGTTGAGCACTTTAAAATAATTACGTCAGAAAAGAATAAGCTAAATGACCATACTGACACTAGTTAGATAAAAATCTGTTCAAATGTAAGATTCAAAACATATCAATACAAAAACATATATGCCAAGATCATTCACCAAACAATTTGACCATATCACATCAGAATTATTCAGAAATGAAGTAGATTCGACTAAAACTAAATTCCCAGAAAAAAAGTAATAACACGATCAGTAGCAGCTTAAAAAATTTGTGAACCAAAAACGGTCTATATAAACTTCACAGCTACTAAACTCTATCTTCTCCTGTTTTCTTTTTCATAGAGCAGCAATCAAGAACCAATGACAGTGATTTTAAACGAATGGTCTATCGCCTAAAAAAACAAAACAAAAAAAATCATGAATATCAAGTTGTAAACCATAACTTCAATTTAATTTCAACAAAGTAACAGCCGTACACAATTCCGTCTTCTACGAGGTATGGGAAAGTGAAATGTAGACGGACTTACCCATAACCTTCAACTTTTTCGTAATTATGCTTCTTATTTCTACTGTGATAGTAATTAAAAATTAAATTTTGCTACCAGTGGTGGCCGGCCATTGATTTGTTATCCGAAGTGAAGTATCTACCAAGGCTAATGTCATAATGTAACTCCAGTATGAACAACTTGAAGCTGTGTTTGATGTTGGAAAATTAGTTGTTTGGACGCAATATAGCATTTGTTGCTAGCATATAATAATGTTCTAAACGGAGTTGAGATAAATGTGATATCGATGCTCAAAGTTGTGTTATAAGTTAGAGTGTCCCTTGGTGACTTGAAAGGTTGTCCCTTGGTGACTTCAAAGGGTGTCCTTTCATGACTTGAAAGGTTGTCCCTTCGTGACTTCAAAGGTTGTCCTTTCAGGACTCTAAAGGGTGTCTTTTCGTGAATTGAAAGGTTGTCCCTTGATAACTTAAAAGGGTGTCCTTTGGTGATTTGAAAGGGTATCCCTTGATGATTTGAAAGGGTGTCCTTTGGTGACTTGAAAGGGCATCTGGCTTTCTATATAAAGTTAGTTAGTAACCTCATAATCATAATACAATCACAAAAACACACACACACACACAACACTCTGGCTGATCCAGAGCCTTTTGCAACATTCTCTGTCTAACGTTCTCTTGTTGAAGGTATAGTTCCGGGTGCTAGGTGAACTCTGGCAGTACATACTGCTTAGGCTGTTGTACCCTGGGAGACAGATGGGTTCACTTGGGTGGCCCGAAATCTGTTTTAAGGGACCCCTGTTGAGCAGAAATCCCCAACCAACACCTTCTTTCTTTTACTTTAACTTTACTTTATGTATTTCTAAAAGTATTTTCACTTTCTAATTCCTTTTAACTATTGTAATTTTCTTTACTTATTATACTTTATTTTCTATCACTATATATATCATTTTCTTGTTTCAAATTTTTTAGTAGTTTTGTATTGTAATTCGAATAAATATTTCATTTTGTGAACGTTGTTCCTACAGAAAATTAGTTGTTTGGACGCAAATAATATATATCATTTGTTGTTAGCATATAATAATGTCCAAAACGAAGTTGAGATGAATGTGATATCGATGCTCAAAGTTGTGTTATAAGTTAGAGTGTCCCTTGGTGACTTGAAAGGTTGTCCCTTGGTGACTTCAAAGGGTGTCCTTTCATGACTTGAAAGGTTGTCCCTTCGTGACTTCAAAGGTTGTCCTTTCAGGACTCTAAAGGGTGACTTTTCGTGAATTGAAAGGTTGTCCCTTGGTAACTTGAAAGGGTGTTCTTTGGTGATTTGAAAGGGTGTTTTTTGGTAACTTGAAAGGGCATCTGTCTTTCTATATAAAGGAAGTTAGTAACCTCATAATCATAATACAATCACAAAAACACACACACACAACACTCTGGCTAATCCAGAGCCTTTTGCAACATTCTTTGTCTAACGTACTCTTGTTGAAGGTATAGTTTTGGGTGCTAGATGAACTCTGGCAGTACATACTGCTTAGGCTGTTGTACCCTGTGAGACAGATGGGTTCACTTGGGTGGCCTGAAATCTGTTTTAAGGGACCTCTGTTGAACAGAAATCCCCAACCAACACCTTCTTTCTTTTACTTTAACTTCACTTTATGTATTTCTAAAAGTATTTTCACTTTCTAATTCCTTTTAACTATTGTATTTTTCTTTACTTATTGTACTTTATTTTCTATCACTATATATATCCTTTTCTTGTTTCAAATTTCTTAGTAGTTTTATATTGTAATTCGAATATATATGTCATTTTGTGAACGATGTTCCTACATATGATTCTCTAAAGTTTCTTGTGTACACAAATTGTTAAACATGCCATTTATCTTGAGATTACAAGTTGTATATTGACTTTCGCAATCTTAGTTATAAAATTAATGAGAAGGGTATCCGTGTAATGTGGCGGTGATGGTGGAGATGTTGCGTTGGTGACGGGCGGCGACAGCGATGGTAGTAGCAACGGCGGAGGTAGCGGCGTGTGGTGGTGCCGGCAACATGTGGAGGTAGTGGCAGAGGCAAGTAGTATATGTTATTGATGTAAAAGTTTTTAATGTAAATGGAGGTAATGTGATTATTATAAGAATTTATGAGTAAATATTATAAATTAATTTAATTAAAGATATATATATTATATAGAAACAATGTTTAGTTGTCAGATAGTGTATAAACATGAGGATTTTATTATATTTATCCAAAAGATCTGTTTTAAAATGATAATCTAGGTGTTGGTATAAATATTGTGTTCTTAAGTTGCAAAATTATGGCACGTGGTTATATATTAGTTATTCCAAATTGATGAATGTGCCGGAATTGGTATTGTGAAGTTATGAAAGTTGAAAGTAGGGAACTAGGGATGACTGACGAGATCAGGTTTGGACCCGGTCTGGTCTAAGGAAATACCAATAAAAGCAAACCAAGGACCGGACCGAATTTAAGTCGTGTGGACCAAATTTTAGCACACGATATTTTGCTCTCAATGTGATCGCCTATTCTTGTTGCAGACTTCAATCATGCAGTGTAGAAATCCTCAATAGTAGTGGCATATTCAAACCTCTAGGTTACTCTTTTGTGTCTGCCTAGAAGTCTAGAACCATAGCAGTAGACTTAAACCCCATTGACCTAAGTGGTCAAGTGGTTGGTTTCCATGGCACAAAAAGTTGAGAATGTTTTAGTAATAACTAAAAATTTTAAAAAGAAATTAAGGCAATCAGTGACAACAAATAGTTAACAAAGTCTGTTTGGCTGTTTTGAATGATAACCAGCTTACACCCGTAAGAGACCTTCAACATTTTACATGATTCAACAACAATTACATCTTAAATTCATTTCAAGCACCGCTACACTCGTAAACAAAATTAACAAGATTAAAAACCAGAGTAACCTTGATGGAACAATATATAATATACCAGCCAAAACACACAATTAACCCATCAATCATATATAGGTAACTTTTCTTAGAACCCATAAAAACAACAACTGAGTTCGAGCTTATTAACCTCCTAAATCAAGTAGGGGAAGATTAAAATCATTTGACAAACCAAAGCCAAGGTTGGTGACACAAGTAAAATACAAAAAAATTTCCCAGTAAAAAGCAACCATAAAACTTTTACCGTCCCTCACTGTGAACTCACGGGATTTGTTGACTCATCCTTCTTTGGCTCCAACTTCCCACTCTTGGTGACAGCTTCCAAGGTCTTGTAGAACTCCTCAGGTAGCGGACCAGGTCGGTGCAGTGGCACGTGTTTTGGAACTGGTGCATCGTTATGTAATATTTCACATTCATAATCATCGTCTACACCCCATGGGTCCCATTCTGCATTCCAACACAATAAGAATTCAATACCATTTGCATTTGTGGAAGAAAGGTCAAATGACAATTCACTCAGGTAACACATGAAAAAAGAAGACTCATTTCCCATAATTTACAATATTAAAAGACCTTAAAAGTGAATTGAGTTTCTTTTCTATAAATTATTCTAACTAATTCGGGTTAAGTTATTAGCAGTGGCCATGGTTGCAGTAAACTTATACGAGCATCAGAAATAGTAAAAAGAGTTTCCTTCTATCAGGAGCAAAGAATCAAAGTTAAAAAGAAAACAGGTTCAAGAGAGATTAAAATCTATAACTTCAGGAAGAATGGTTGCTGTCTTGCTGACCACTCCTTTTAGAGCATAAATGCAAAATAATAACTAGAAAGCAAACAAGTGTTCATCACACAAACACTGACACACAATCACCCTACATCCAAAGATTGTTTTTGTTCCTAGTGTTTAATTATATCTGGTGAATTAGTATATAAGCAAAAGCAAAACTGTGTATAGCCAGGTGGGTTAAGAATGGGTCAATTCGGCTATGTTTCATCTCCAATCTGTCAAATGGGCAGAATTTAGCGATCAACTACAAAGGAAATGTGTCAAACAGGCCGATGGTTGTCCAAGTGTATTCTAATGCATAAAACCTTCTACATCATTTTATTCGATACATTAGATTATTAAAGCTTTTGTGATAATATCTGACACAATCTTTCAACAAAAAAAAAAGATATTGTAATAACTAAACACAATAACTAAAATTAAGAAGGTATGAAATACGGAGAGAAAGTGTTTTGGGTCAATCCAACCCAGGCCAAATCAAGATTTCCGGTTTTGACCCATTACCCATTCTGTTATTCTAACTGTAACTAACAAAAGCATACCCTTTCATTCTCACTTTATCTAATTTCCATCACACTAAACAACCAAATTCAGATGAATGGACAAAACTTTATGCAAATAAGTTCCAAAATCTACCTTAATCGCATATCAAAAGGCTGCCAATAAGAGTGTATCAGACTTTAGATGTCTAATCCATGCGGAACACTTCAATATGAAAAACAAAAAGTTTATAAAATAACTTTACATTCAGATCTTTAAACTACAAAAAGTATAAGTTCACAATACTCCAAAGAGTACCATTCTGAGAAAAATGGGATTAAGGGAATCTATGAGGATTGACAGAAGTGTAATATAACCAAAACAGTTCAGACACTCAACAAGACCCCAAAACTCAGAATCGTCACGTTATAAGTTCACAATATATGTCAAATATAGATACTAAAGTTTTCACACCCACATACCAAAGATAACTGACATAGAAAAGCAGTTTGTAGCTTTTACTACACTTTCAGCCATTCAATTCACCTAGTAGTTGTTGGATCAGTAACAAAAATGAGGTCACATTGGCGTCAGAAATCACTATGGGTATGGATTTAATAACAGGGTGGAATAGGAATATTAATCAATTATACCCTCTTTAGAATGTATGACAAAGAAGCCCAACTTTGAGGTATCATTATTAACTTTGGATTGCATACCTTCAAACCAGACACCATCTATCATCTCAATTCTCATTACCGAATCCCAAACTGTAGACCTTAACACCAACCTAAAGATCAAATGCAAAGCGAACAGAAAATTGCTTGACACTACAAAATAGCAAGATATACAAAAAACAGATACCAGTTTTCAACTCTGACCCAAAAGAAGAGGGTTAATGATCAATAAAATGCATGCTTGACATATAAGAGTGACACCCCGTGAAAAGAGGACCAAACTTAGGGTTCTGAAATTATACACCCACATCAAAATTATTCAAAGGCGGTACCAACAACCAGTGGAAGAGTGAAAGGAGACCCTATTTTTCATCACAGACCCTATTTTTGGAGTACATATACCCAGAAAGCAGGATCATGGATACCATGAAAACACAATAGAAGAAAATTGTCAGTATAATACAGACATTAAACTGTTCATACTCCATATAAGCTTTCAATCCTTACCTTCTCACAAGAGTCAACATATCATACTTTGTCCCACAAACATGCGGGTATATCAAAGTCTCAAAGAGTGAAAGGAAAAAAAAACACTAGTCAACAAACATATATCCTTTTTTCACAAAGAATAGTTCCCTTATTAAAAAAAAAGAGATTACCATGGCTTACGAAAAAGAGGAAGTACGAAACCGCTAGGTAGTGCATACGTCAAGTGCGTATAGCCTTACTGTGTACGTTTCAACTCGTTTAAAGGTAAAAAGCACTTTTTTTAAAGCCGGGCACAGCTTTTAAGCCATAAGCTCCCACTTATTAACTCCAAATCCACTTCCAATCCAAAACCCGAAGATCGTAAACACTAACGAAAAATCAAATTTACATGCCTAGTAACACTTACCTATTCCCTTTCCTTTCAGCTAGCTAAAAAACAACACTAAATCCATCTACATTTCTTCAAACCCTAAAAGCATCTCTCTCTTTTACCTTAACAGGTTTACACGATTCACCTCTCGTGTTGGCGGTCAAACAGGTCAATGCAGCAAGACCAATAATAGGTCGTTTATCCATCAATAAAAACCCAACAATTAATCACATTTCAACAAGCATATATATATACACACACACAACATATATACATTTCAAATACTTCAAAAACATTAAAAATTAGAAAACTTTTTATAAAAGAAATATAGTAAAAACTAACCAATCATCTTATCCAACAATTAATCACATTTCAACAAGCATATATATACACACACACGCACACACACAGAACATACATACATTTCAAATACTTCAAAAAACATTAAAAAGTAAAGAACTTTAAGAAAAGCAAAACTAACCGATCATTTTATCAATAAGTTTAAGTTCATCCTGAGCCTCTTCAATCAATTCCTCAACTTGACCGCAGCCGAGCCGCTTTTCGATAGCTTCCCAGTCTTGTTCCTCTTCACAGACAGTGAGTCTGTGGCGCGTGAAGCTTTCGACAGCTTTACGATAACCTTCGTCTTCAGGAACACGCTTGATCTCGGTTAGGGTTTTGTTGTATAGACCGATTAAGACTTCACGCGCGTTTGGAACAACCTCAAGACCCACGATCCCTGTTGTCTCTTTCACTTTTGACATCATCATTAGTGATGATGCCCGTGCGAATTTCCGCAGAAACATTTTGGGTGCGACCTGCGACTGTGTCTGTTTGTGTGTTTGTGCCGTCTATCTGGGATTCTGGGTGGATTCACGGTGTGTGGGAGTGTTTAGTTAAAGTTATATATATGGAGGGGACTAAAATGTAACTAACACTATGTTTTCAAGTATCTTAGAATGCATTTCCGTGTTTTTATTAAAAGAAAAAAATTGTACAAGATTGGATAGTGGAAGAAATGATAGAAGATTACATTTATAAAAGCTATTTTTGAGTTTGAAAGGAAAGTGAAAGAAAAATAATCTAAATAATCAGAACCACCACCGGAAACCTGCAACCACCCCTTCCACTAGGGGTGAGCAAAAATCAAACCAAAAACCGAAAAAACCAAAAAAACCAAACCAAAATAACCGAACCGCTTAAAAACGAAACCCAATGGTTTTGATTTTTCAAAAATCGAATTTTTTCGGTTTGGTTTGGTTTTCATTATATAACCACACTTAAATAACCGAACTGAACCGTATGATAAAAACTGAACCGAACCATGTGATTAAAACCGAACCGAAGTTGTACATTCAATATAGACGATGGATATTAGATATTTAGTTGTTATTCTCTGCTCATATTCCAATGTCATTAGTAATTTACTATTATTAATATTTGGGAAGCTTATTAGTACCATTGATTTTTATTATTGTACCATTTATTACTACCAAAAAAGCAGACAATACAAGTATAATATACACATAACTGTTAGATCAATAAAAAGTTTTGGTACGATAATATTTAGGTTTACTAGTATTACTATTCCCCTTTCCCATGGATTTTCATTTTTCTAGGGAAAAATCTTCAGAGCAGATTCTTTCACCGATTGAGTTCTCTTCTTCAATTTATGTCACTTCAAGATTACAATATATATATAGTTTATATATACCTTGATTATGTCACTTCAAAATCATATATCACTTTCAATACTCTGCATCAAAATCCTCTCTTGTTCAAGATACAGATCTGCTTCAGGTATGATTCTTTGTATCAAATATTCATATTCTTTAATATATATATATATACATCACGTTTGATGATTACAGTATTGTATTTTTATATATGTGATGACTATTTTTTTAGCATAAAAAAATCCATTTTTTTACATAAATTAGATTGTCTGGTAGTGATAATAATTGTTAGATGGATATAAAGTACTTTTATTTTTTTATATATGTGATTCTGACTTCTGAGTTAGCCTTAATTCTTTATCCTCTTTTATATGTGAATTCGTAGCCTCATATCTTTATTGTATTACAAGTATCATGTATATCTAAAATATGAACTAGGAAGCACAACTAGATTGGAGGGCTTTTTATTTTTTGTTTTTATCATTATAGTCTATAGATGATACTTGTATTATTATTAGTATTTGGAGGAACTTTTATTCATTCTTTAAGAAAGTCATATATTGTTTCATTATTTGTTTTTTTTATAGATGGAAGCAATGGATAACCAAAATATTGATGAACACTGGTGAAGGACACGTTGATGAGAAGAAAGGAAATCATGGTCCGAGGTCATGGGTGTGGAAACATTTTGATTATGAAAAGGGGGCGATTCAAGTGCAATGTCCATATTGTAAGCATGTTCTTGCTGCTAATTCAAAAAAAAAATGGTACAGGTTCCTTGATAAATCATTTGAAAAATGTATGCAAAACATCACCGGTTTACAAAAAAGAAGATTTAAAGAAGCAAGCTACTTTGAAGTTCAAACCTGGAGCAGGTTTGGTTAATCACTCTTTTAGCCAAGAAAAATGCAGAGAGTTGGTAGCCCGCATGTGTATCAAAGATAATCAGCCATTTAGCATTGTTGATGATAAGGGGTTTAGGGAGTACACGTGGGGATTGAATCCCAGCTTCAAAATTCCGTCTAGGTGGACGGTTGCTAAAGATTGTATTTCTATATACAAAGAAGAGGCCAACAAACTCAAAGATCTTTTGAAAGACCAAACCGTGTCTCTTACTACAGACACTTGGACTTCAGTCCAAAACTATAACTATATGTGTCTTACAGCTCATTGGATCGATGATAGTTGGGTGCTAAGAAAGAAGATACTTAACTTTTGCCAAATACCAAATCATAAAGGCAGCACAATTGGAAAGGTAGTTTATAGTTGCTTAAGAAAATGGGGTATCAATCGAGTTTTGACAGTTACCGTCGATAATGCTTTATCAAACGATGGGGCTATTAATATTTAGCTACCATGCTCAAAGGGCCTCATGCTATCTTAGATTGCAAATATTTGCATTTAAGATGTTGTGCACATATAATAAATCTTGTTGTGAGGGATGGTTTAGATGAACAGTTTCAGTCTATTGCTAGGATTCGTAATGCAGTGAGGTATGTAAGATCTTCTTGTACTAGATATGACAACTTCACAGAATGTGTTCAAAAGTTGGAAATTTCTTGTAAGAGAAAACCATGCCTTGATGTTGAGACAAGATGGAACTCTACCTATCATATGTTGGAAATAGCCGAGAAGTATGAGGTTGCGTTTAATAGGTATTTTTTAAATTCTGCTTTACGCTTTATATGATAGGTATTTTACATTAATATGATATGATGTCCGTTTGTTATCTCGCAGGCTTTCATCCGTTGATTTCAATTATCGATCTTACTTTCGAGGTAGTGTCGAGGATGATGGTGAGGAAAGTACTAGAAAAAGGAAGAGGGGTGACCGAGTTGCAGGGGCACCTAAAGTAGAGGATTGGGAAACTGCTCGGTATTTTATAGACTTTTTAAAACTTTTCTATGATGCTACAAAGACTTTTTCGGGGACAAAATATGTGACCTCAAATCTGTTTTTTAGTGAGTTTGTCACAATGAATAAAGCTATTTCTAAAATGTGTTCAAGCAAAGATGAGAAAAAGAAAAAAATGGCTTTGTCAATGAAAGCAAAATATGAAAAATATTGGGATAATATTGATAACACCAATTATTTGTTGTATGTTGCACTTGTTTTAGATCCAAGAAACAAAAAAATGTATCTTGAGTATAATTTGGAAAAAATCTTTGGTAAGAATTCCCCTAAAGTTAATGAAATTGTAACTCGGGTAACCACCACGTTAGATGATTTGTATGATCACTATAAGTTGAAAGAGGATGGTGTAAGTGTTGGTTCGTCTAATGTGTGTGAAACTGGTGTGGAATCAGATGAGGATGATGATTATGAAAAATATCTGGAAGAAAGAGGGCAGGGGATGAATAAAAAAGAAGTGGAGATTTATTTGAGTGATGGTATGGAAAAAAGGGATGATAAACTTGATGTTTTGAACTGGTGGAAAATGAATTCAGTGAAGTTTCCAATACTCTCAAAAGTCATGTTCAAAAGTCAAGTTTCTAATATATTCTTCTATGTATCTAATACTTAGAATATCCACGTATCCTAGATCTTTTCTATGTATCTGATACTTTTGAAAGGGTTATTAGAATATATTTGTTGATCTGACATCATGAGTCATGTTCACTTAGCTGGTCAATTCAGAATTAGTTGATTTCTAAAATCATTGATAACATGGCAGATTGTAAGTTCAGTTCATATTGTAGCTCGCCTCATATTTTGGGTTTTGATCAACCTATGTTTGATTCAACTTTCATTTGCTCTATCACTAGGCACTAGTTAATTCTATGTATCCAATACTTTTTAAAGCTCTAAGGCTCTGTATCTTCTCATGTTGCAGGTTAGTTGATGAACCGGATTGAATTTTTGAACTTCTGAGTTGATGAACCTGATCGTCCTCAGCCGGCCAGCCTATCATTTTATCTATTTATATATCTGTTATTCTATTTTTCGTTATTGGCATTGTAGTTTCTGTAAACCTTGACTTTTGTGGACCTCTTTGATGGATTTTGATGTGTTTTTTTTAAAACTGATAATGAATGAATTGTTATTGAAGTATCAAGTTCTATGCCCAAGTAGGCCCAACGGCTTAATTCGGTTAAAAACCGAAAAAACCATAAACCGAACCGAAATTAGATGAAACCGAAAAAACCAAAACCCAATGGTTTTGATTTTTTAAAAACGAATTGATTCGGTTTGGTTTTCAGTTTTAGCCCAAAACCGACCCAAACCGAACCGTTCTCACCCCTACCTTCCATCCACTCACCACCAGAAACCTGCAACCACTACCTACAACCACCACCGGAAACCTGCAACCACCACCTACAACCAACCCTTCCACCCAACCACCACCGGAAACCTGCAATCACCCCTTCCACGAGTTTCCTTCCAAATCAGGCCAAAATGGTCAGAAAACTTTTAGAGGAAAAAACTTTGATTTTTCCTTTCCTTTTTCTTTTGGAAAAAAAACTCAAGAATGTAAAAATTCTTATCTTTCCTTTTCTTTTCCTTTGGAAAAAAAGCTGAAGAATGAAGCCTTAGACTAAGAGGAGTGGGAAGAAGGGGAGGAGGGGGCGACTTGTGCCATGTGGCATGGGGGGTAAAAATAGTTGCCCCTCAAAAAAGTTGGAAATGAGTGAGTTTTTAAGTAGGGGGCGACTTGTGCCATGTGACAATGGTAATGATTGATTTAATTTTATTTTTGATTTTTTTAAAACTTTGTTATAATTAAAAAGTGATATATATATATTTTAAACATAAACAAATTTATTAAACATAATTAAAATTGCTACTAGTTAATCATAAAAATAACAAAGTTCTTAAAATAAAAAAGTTCATAAAAATAACAAACTAATTAAACATAAAAACTAATCAAGACGAATATTTTTCACAAAGTGCTTGTTTTTTGCGTTTGATGATGCTTCGCTCAGGCTCTTCAAGGTGGGAATAGTCGATACCCAAAAATTTCCAATCGCGGTCTTCTTCCATGATCTTAACTTTTTTTTTTCCTTCAACTCAATTTTCTTCGAGCTCATATCAAACAACTTATCCAACTTTTTCGCTATTCCTTCAAACGTATCCATATACTTACCCTTTCCTTTCCCCTTGTCTCCCGAGCTCGACCCTCCTTACCCTCTCGACGCTTTTTTTGATGTGTCCCTACCAATCGGTCGTTCTTGATACACCGGCTCCTCATCATTATCACCCAACTCTTCAAACGAGTTAAGGTCAAAGTTGACCCTAGCATCCGACCCTTGACTAGCCACTAGATCGGTGGATGATGAAGTCTTCGACCTTTTGGCCGTGGGTTGACTGAGATTGGTCCTCACAGTGCTTTTGTCCACGAGATAAAACTTCGAACTATACCTATATATATATATTTAAAAGATAATTACACATAATAAAAAGTAATATATATATAAATATATATATATATATATATATATTAAACTTAATTAAAAGTAATATATATATATATATATATTAAACATAATTAAACTTAATAAAAAGTAATATATATACCTAATTTTGCTCCAAATTGATAAATACGGAAATGGCTTGCGATAAGTTCCTTCATACTCTTCGTTAGCCTTTATAACACGGTCTAAATCGTTTTCCCCACTTGCATGACCGATTCGAATATAGATTTGGTTGAAGTTTTGAATAATTAGACGTATCTTCCTCCATTTCGCACTCATAGCTTCGGGGTCACGGTAATCTTTCAGCTTTTCTTCTAATGTCGCCAAAGCCTCCGTTATTCGTGACCAATATACCCCTTTTTTTTGATAATTTCCTACAACAAAAAACCAAACACAAATAATATTTCAAAAAAAAACTGTTTTTTTTTTTAAAAAAAACTCGGCTCTGTTTTTTTTTTTTTTAAAACTCGGCTGTTTTTTTTTTTTAAAAAAAAAACTGTTTTTCTTTTAAAAAAAAAAAACCGAAACAGATTTAAAAAAAAACTAAAACAGTTTTTGTTTTATAAAAAAAATGAAACAGATTTAAAAAAAAAATGTTTTAACACATTTAAAAAAAAAAATTACTAAAACAGTTTTTTTTTTAAATATACCGAAACAGGTTTTAAAAAAAATGGACATATATTTAAAAAAATATATATATACTAATATGCGTAAAAAGAAAAATACCACATTCCGGGTCTTCGGTCACCGATAGCCAAGCCGTAGCTAAATTCATTTCTTCCGGCGGTAACCATATTTGTTGGACATTTCTTGGTTGTGGTTCGTCTTCGCCGGCCACCTTTTTCCTATGCCGCCTTGGTTTTGATGGTTGAGGGGGTGGTTTGTGTCTCTTGAACAATATCATCATCTTGAGAATCTTCTGTCGGTGGTGGAGTATCAACTAGCCTTAGACGATCAAAAAAAGAACAGAACCGGGAGTGTTTTGTTGGCTAGAGGACCCACCAAAAGTTTCATGTTGGCTCGAACCACCCATACCCATACCCGGACCCATACCCATAACCGAACCCATACCCATACCCATGCCCATACCCATACCCATTTGTTGATTTGTGGACAAATGTTGAATCAATTGAAAAAGTTGTGGGTTGTTGAGTAAACTAACGTTGTTCATCATATCGGGTTGTTGATTTGGGTTGTTTGGACGTTGAGTACGATTACCCGGGTTAAAAGGATTGTTGTTAAAGTTGTTGGGAAACATTTTAGATAAAAAATGAAGAAGATGGAAGGATAAAAAATGAAAAAGAAAGGTGTGTGTGTGAAATGTAAAACAGAAAAATGAATGGAAAAGAGGTAAAGTAATAAAAAAAAAGGGAAGTTTTTTTTTTTTAAATGCTAGTCAAAACTAGCCGGTGGGGTATTAAAGCGCCTCAGTCAACGTGTAGGTCAAAGGGGAGGAGGGCGAGCCAGCTGGGTCGGGCGAGATGGGTGTCGGCCGAAGGGGTGGTGTGCGGGGTGACGGTGGGAGACAAAGGGTGACGGTCGGTGGGAGTTGGTTCCACTCCGTTTAGTTTTAGATTTTAAATTACGGTTTTTTCGTACATTGTTGTTGTTGTTGACTATTGAGGTATGAGGAAGTTAACATGTAAATTATATTGTCTTTACTTAACATTTAGGTATTTTTAAGTTCTATCATATTAAAAAAAAAAGAGGGTATATCTCTTGAGATAAAAACTTTGACCACTTGATCAAATAAGGTTGATATTTTTAAAATTTGTGTTTTTAAATAACGAGTTAGTAATTAGTAGTTAATAGTTAGCATTCAAGACACTATAATGACATCCAAATGAGATTGATATTACTTTATTTTTTGTGCAAATAACTATTTTGTGTATAAATCAAAAACAAAAACTCTTGTTAAAACTACAAGTGTTCGTGATAAGTTAATCGGATAATTTTAGTAAACGGATACTTTCGGTTTGTCATTTCTTTGAACAAAACCATTCATTTAATCGATTATTTTGTATCTTTTGTGAATATAGAAAGATTGCATACCTCACAACAAGAGGTGCAAGAAATATATAGTCGTGAACTAATAAATACACAGGAGATGAATAGTTACAATAAATACAATATAAACAATCTAGAATAATCTATAGTTTATTAACATCCTCCCTCAAGCTAAGCGGTGGCGGACGAACGCAAAGCCGATCCCGAAAGTGTTCGAATTGAGACCGAGGAAGGCTCTTGGTAAAGATATCCGCAACCTGTAGCTTGGATGGTATAAAAACAGTGTGAAGGCGACCTGATGTAACAAGTTCACGAACAAAGTGATAGTCAAGATCAATATGTTTGGCCTGTTTGTGAGAGACGGGATTTTGCGTCAAGAAGATAGCACTTTTATTGTCACAAAACAAAGTTGGTGTTTCTGTTGAGAAGTGATGTGTAATTTGAGTGTATAATTTGTTGAATCGTTTTACTCGTAAAAATCACCCAAATTTTAAATTTATAAAATAAGGATATACTATAGTTATATTACACACGGGGCAGTGTACCCTGCCGCGTATAGTATAGCTAGTAGTAAGTCCAGGATCGTCCACAGGGAATTAGTATTAGTAGTAAATAAAACTATTAAAGTTAATCTAAAAAGAAAGTGTAAAATTGGGGGTTGTGACCGAGTTGTCACATTGCTTAACAAACTACAAGTGATCTTTTGAAAGCTTTTAAATGACTAAAAAGGAAATTTTGGCGTAAGAGGAGCGAAGGATAAATCTTAAGGTCATTACAACCTAAAAATAGTTTTTAACTATTTTTAACGGAAAGAATTTGTTTGATTTTTAGAACTAGAAAATGTTTTCAACCCCCAGTTTATAATCGGACTGTCACTATCCGATTAGTAAACTAGTAATTGGAAATGACTAACATTTTTTAAGACCATTTGGGAATTTGGGAATTCTCGTCTAGACCATTGTAAAATATGTTTACAATTTGTTCTTTATCAAGACCATGACCATAACATTTTTTAAGCAATTTTTGCAACCTTATCCAAGAATCGATATAGTTTTCTTTTTCATATTGCTTAAAAGTTCTTATATCATTAAACAATTTTTGTTGCAAACCGGGTGGAAAAAATCTATTTGCAAAAACTTTTTTCATTGAACCTTCTTCTAATCCATTAAACCAAAGTTTAGCTTCCCCTGTTAAAGATAACGGAAAAAATCGTAGCTTAACAGGTTCTACCATGTCTCTACCATATTTAAACATTTCACAAATTTCTTCGAAATCTGCGATATGTTTATATGGATCAGAAAGAAATTTACCATCAAATTGGTTTTCTTGAATCATTTTCATGTGGTTTCCTTTAACAATGAAATTATCTCCTAATTCAGGCTTCACTATGGCGGATCCAGGGATCGGTGCCACATTTCTTTGCCTACTCCACATGGGTTGATTAAGTCTATCTATTGGGCCTGCCATGTTAATTGATGGTAGTTGATTTGATTTTTCTAAAACAACTTTTTCTTATTCAAAAATATTTGACGCTCCTATGTTAACAAAACTACTACTTTCTAAAATGCTTTTAGAATTTTTCAAAGATTTTTTTTTCCTTTTGAAACTGATTTTTCAGGATCGGATAGCGGACTAGCGAGTGGTTGTTTGCTGGTCCTTGTGTTCATCCACTCCTTATATCACTGCAAAAGAAAAACAAGAAAACTGTGAAAAGCACCTATTCTACAAAATAAAACATATAAAAATAAACAGCTAAAAATAAAATAAATAAAAGTAAAACAACGAAAAATAAAATCATTTATGTGGAGTTTTGAATTATTGTCTGAGTTGGTGTTATACTATATATATAATTATTAGTCCAATAGTCCTCAGTCCAACAGTTCAAGAATCCAATGTTAAATATCTACTCGAGGCTCATAGGTCAAGAATCGGAATAACTCAAGTTAGGTTAACCACAATCCTAGTCGAGGTTAACAGGATTCGAGGTAACCACACTGGTCATGTCTCGTTTTCCTTACCACAATCACCCAAGCAATCTTTATTAAAAGTGTAACGGAAGAATACTATTATTAATTATTATATTATCATATATATATATATATATATATATATATATATATATATATATAAATTCAAATATACTACTTGAGATGAATTAATATAACTACTTTTAATGATTTTTTTTTTTAAGGTTTTTAACTTTTTTTTTTTTTTAGTTTTTATCTTTTTAGAACGAACAATAAATCAACAGAATAAGTAACTTTTTAGAAATAAATTTCTAAAAAGGATCGATTAAACTTAATACTTTAAAAACTACTAAATAAACTTAATTCCCCGGCAGCGGCGCCAAAAACTTGATGTGTAATTTGAGTGTATAATTTGTTAAATCGTTTTGCTCGTAAAAATCACCCAAGTTTTAAATTTATAAAACAAGGATATACTATAGTTATATTACACACGGGGCAGTGTACCCTGCCGTGTATAGTATAGCTAGTAGTAAGTCCAGGATCGTCCACAGGGAATTAGTATTAGTAGTAAATAAAACTATTAAATTTAATCTAAAAAGAAAGTGTAAAATTGGGGGGTTGTGACCGAGTTGTCACATTGTTTAACAAACTACAAGTGATCTTTTGAAAGCTTTTAAATGACTAAAAAGGAAATTTTGGCGTAAGAGGAGCGAAGGATAAATCTTAAGGTCATTACAACCTAAAAATAGTTTTTAACTATTTTTAACGGAAAGAATTTGTTTGATTTTTAGAACTAGAAAATGTTTTCAACCCCCAGTTTATAATCGAACTGTCACTATCCGATTAGTAAACTAATAATTGGAAATGACTAACCTTAAGTCGGAAGAGTACAAAATACGATTAATCAAATGTGAACTAAATTGAACTTTCAAAGTGGAACTTGAAGACAACGACTAATATATTAATGAAGTAGTACACACTGATCAAGTAACAGTGATCGGACTTTTTATCTGAATGAGAAATGTAACAGGAGGTTTCGCGACTTATAAACTAAAACAACTTTATTACAAACTAAAAGTGAACAAATTGGACAATGATTTTGGAAATTGGTTGTGACTGGAAATGGTTAGGCAACCATGGAAGACTTCCCGGGCACACTTTGGACGTTCTCTACAAGCTTCTTTTTATAGCCAACTTCTCCAACTGCTTTCTTAATTGTGGGAGACATTTAGGAGCTATGGAGTCAATTTGTGAACAGGAGGATTTTGCTCCAAATAGTGAAGAAAATGTCAGGTGTTGAAAATATGGTGTGATGCAAATTTGACTTTTTGCTTTTGCTTTCGAATGTCAATATTGACATTAAATGTATGTTGTGCATTTCTCCATTTCGTGGCTTTACTGACTTGATTACATCCTCCATTGGTAAAAGTAAGATTGGCAAGCTGTAGATTTTTCATTCATCTTCGCGTGGCCAGCTTGTTCGTTAAAAACGGATATCGGATCAAGAAGTTATGACCAAAACAGTGCAACAACGTCAATTTGTAACTTTTCAAGCACTTTTACACCAAAATCCATTGCAACCTGTAAAATCACTCATACACACAATAAGTAACTAAAATACATTAATTTACATTCAAATGAGTTATAATTTACGTTAAATTGCACAATAACGCTAAATTAAATATGTATAATTTAAGCGTTATCAAGAAGGTATGCAGTTCTCGAAGAAGGTTTATAACCCAAAGAATTTCCGCAGCAGTATTAGCCATGGCACGATATTCACTCTCGCAACTGGAACGGGCCACAGTGGGTTGTTTCTTAGCACTCCATGAGATGAGATTGTTTCCAAGGTAAATAGAGTAACCATATGTGGATCTGTGAGTGTCAATGCAACAAGCCCAATCGGCATCCGAGTACCAACAATAGTCGGGGATGAAACCCGAGAGAAAACAAGACCATAAGAGATGGTTCCTTTGATATATCAAAGAATGCGTTTAACAAGTTGAAAGTGAGTGGTGGTGGGAGATTGTAGAAATTGACTAACTTGGTTCACAGCATAGGCAATGTCGGGTCTTGTGATGGTTAAATATTGTAGAGCACCGACAAGCGAACGATAGGAAGTAGCATCAGGCAGAGGTACACCTATAGAGGATAGTGTTTCATTTGGTGCAAGAGGGGTATGAATCGGCTTACGATTCAGCAGATCAGAACGAGAGAGGAGATCATGAGCATATTTGGCTTGGCTCATGAAGAGACCATCATTGGTGCGAGTGACCTCTAGGCCAAGAAAGTAATTCAGGGAACCAAGGTCCTTAATAGCAAACTCAGAGTGAAGCTTGACAACAAATGAGGAGATAAAATCATCATTGTTACCGGTAATAACAATATCATCTACGTACACAAGTAGATAAATAATGGAGCTATTGTGATTATACACAAATAAGGATGTGTCAGCACGGCTACACGTAAAACCACATTGAAGAAGAAACGTGATTAAGTGTTGAAACCAGGCACGCGGTGCTTGTTTCAAGCCGTAAATGGCTTTCTTGAGCAAACAAACATGATTAGGAAAATGTGGGTCGGTAAACCCCGGTGGTTGTTCCATAAACACTTGTTCAGTGAGATTTCCATGAAGAAAAGCGTTATTGACATCGAGCTGGCGAAGACGCCAATTTGTCACTACTGCTAACGCAAGAACCACCCGAACCGTGGTAGCTTTGACGACCGGGCTGAACGTATGTGAATAATCAAGGCCCGGAACTTGGGAATAACCTTGTGCTACAAAACAAGCCTTGTAACGCTCAATACTACCATCAGCATGAAATTTCGTGCGAAACAGCCATTTAGATCCAACAACATTGTGATCTTCTGGTCTTGGAACAAGAACCCAAGTGTCATTTTTGTGTAGAGCAGCAAGTTCTCGATGCATGGCCTCAACCCAATGAGAGTGCTTAGAGGCAGATTTGACCCCTTTGGGATTAGTAGCAGCAAACAACGCTTGAAGAAGCCCAGTTGAATGTACAAAGGCAAGATCTTCACGATGTCGTGGTTTAAAGACACCAGCCTTAGCACGGGTAATCATAGGGTAAGATGACGTAGAGGAGTAGATAGGAGCCTGAACCGAAGCTGGTTCTAAAGGGATAGTAGGGACAGTAGAGGGTACGGTTTGAGTGGAGATAATGGTGGAAGACTCAGTTTGAGCTGCAGGCGGTTCTGGAGAAGTGATATCAGATGGTGGGTTTTGAACATTAGGCGTGGGCGGTGGGTTTTGAGGAGTGGAGGGGGTTAAAGGTGATGGGACTGAAAGGAAAAGATCACAACAATTCAAAGTTAGAGGTAAAGGAGAAGTGGGTAATGAGTTAGAAGGTGAATTAGATAATGGAGTAGTCTGGTGTGAGGTGTTGATGGTGTCTATGTAGGTGTGCCAAGGCAAATTAGTTAGATTTGTGGGTGAAGTTGACGATTTGAAAGACAGGTAGGTTTCATCAAAACGAGCATGGCGGGTGACAAAAATCCGTCCGGTGACAGGATCCAAACATTTGTATCCTTTATATTGAGCGCAATAACCAATAAATATGCACGGAATACTACGAGGAGATAACTGCACTAGAAAATTACTATATGTTGGAATACTGTTCTCTGAATAGTCCCGTAAGTATGGGTATGCACGACAGCCAAATACACGAAAATTACTATATGTTGGAACAACGGAGAATAGTACTTCAAAAGGCGACTGATTGTTCAAGACTTTGGTAGGCAACCTGTTGATAATGTAAACTGCACTAGAAAAAGCATGTTCCCAATATGGAACTAGATAAATACCCGGTCGTTGACCAGGTTATAAACTATAATTTTATACTTAAGAGTATACAAAAAACTGAACTATAATATATAAAAAAAATTGACATAAGTGTTATTACTATAGATTAACATAAAATGTTGCAAACTAAACATCTTTAAATTTTATTTTTACAAGGTTTGCAACGTTTTATGTTAATCTTTACTAATAAAAGTTGAATACTTTCACTTTTGTCAATAGATCATGTATTATATATAAAATAGAACATGTTTCGTATACTCTTAAGTATAAATTTATTGTTTATAATCCGGTTGACGACCGGATATTAATCTAATTTTTTTGTTGTACTTACCTATTGTTATCAAAATCTAAAATTTATCTTATGTGTATATGTGACGTATATTTGATACAATATTATCAATTAGAATCTTCAAAATAACATAATTCAATTTATTGAATTTAACATATATTTATGTTTTTAATAACTTTAATAAAATTTTGGATAATTATCATGGTTAAGAAAATGTACAATATTAAAAAAACATTATTATTTTGTTTCTATAATTAATTGAAGTTGACTTTTAGTATCATTTACCATTAATTTTGGATTTTTTTGTTTTTACCGAATTATATTTTCGTTTAGCTACAAATTACTTAAGCATGGATTTTTAAAGTTCGTTTTTTGAAAAGATATTTATAAGTTACTAAGTATGTACTTTTGTTAAAATTTATTATCTCTCTATTATAAGCCGTGTGATTATTAAATATGGTCAAATTGTAACAATGTGTGTACTTTTTATCAAAACTTTTTTTCTCAAAACACTAATTAGTTTCTTATTTATTTATTCTTTTACATAATAATTAAGTATCTTATCAAAATACTCCAAACTAAAAACTAATAATTTATTAAGAAAACCTTCTAGCCAACTCGTATGAATGTATATTCTATGTTTAGGCGTACCGATAATTTTGGTTCACATGATCAAATACTTATGTCATTGAACTTTATATATATATATATATATATATATATATATATATATATATATATATATATTTACATTTTCTTATTTTACTAAATGTTTAACAAATTTAAATTTTAAGTATATATGTCCTTGTAATTAAATGAGGATACAAACATAACAACAAATGTATAAATTTAATGAAATAAAATAACATGAGAATATAACAAATTACATTGTAAAGTCAAGTAATTCGCTATTTGAAACTCTTCCCGCCACAAAACTTCTATCCATTAATAAAAAAAAAAAGATTTAAAAGATTTAAACCATCAACAAAATAAATAAATAAATAGCAAACTATATTAAATAACATGAAAAGATGATAAATTAGTTTTAATCTATTAGACGAAACATATTCATGTTGAGCTTCACTTGCTTCATGTTCTTACATTTGATCAATAAGATATCATCATCATCATTTGAAATGTATCCCAATTAAAATCATCCTACAAAAAGAAAATGAGATAAAAGAGATCGAGTTGGATACACTAACTTATCATCATCCAAAACCATATCGTCATCAACCTCATCTTACAAAGAAAAATGGAGAAAAAAAAGTTACAATTATTTTTTATTGAACGTGTTTAGAGAAGATTACCTTTTCATTGTCCGAATCCTTAATATCAATATATAATATCACGCGATTTCGTTGCTTCCAAGTTTACCTTACGCCTTCTCTTTCTCATCGATGAAGCATCGCTTTCATTTTTTGAACATCCTCATTTGTTGGAAAGGTGAAGCCGCATTCAAATCAATGTTTTCATTAAAGTCAAATGCAACTTTTTTTTTTGTCATTCTAAAAGTGATCAGTGTCTTCAAAGTTCTATAAAATAACATGAATAACAATACATTAATATTAATAATAATATAACAAAATCGTATGTAAAAATATGAATTATTGAATAACAATACATTTATAATAATATAATACATTTATAAGTTATAATAATATAATAAAATCGTATGAAAAAATATAAACTTTAACACATTACGTTACTCATCTTATTGGATTAGATGATAGGTTAATTGTGCATCTTGTTGGTTGAAAAATATAATACACTAAAATGAAAAGAAAAGCTTTTGCATTTTATAGTACCATAAAAAAATCTTCTGCCATTTTAAAAATATCAGTTATTGATAATTACATTTTCATTTACCGGTCCTAATGAAAATTTAAATTGTTTTCAATCATGCAAATTTAAAATAGATTTAACATTTATAGTGCCATAAAGTAAATCTTCTAAATCTTCAATTAGTTGTCAACTTGTCATGTATCATACCTTTTCTTTTCAAGAGGCTATATACGTTCACTTTTAATTCGATTGTATTGTTTTAAAAAGGTGATTAATATGTTGGTAGTATTAACAACTTACCATATTTATATGAGTTCTAGTTTGACTTTGTATTTCAATGGCTTAGATTGCTTTTTATTTTTATTTTCAACGGTTAAGATCAAAACCTGAAACTATTTTTTTCTCTCTGCTCTACCAGCAATATATATATATATATAATGGGAAGATTACTATTGAAAAGGAGTGCCAAGCCGGTCTCGATAACATGGCGATGCTTCCTTTCAACCCGACCATTTTGGGGCGGTGTGTATGGGCATGAAATACGATGAAAAGTGCCATTAGCATCAAGAAGATTCTTGACATTGCGATTAAGAAAATCCGTACCACCATCACTTTGAAAAACCTTTACTTTTCTTGAAAATTGGTTTTGTACATATGTTTAAAATGTGGAGAAGGTGACAAAAAATTCTGACTCAGTTCGTAAAGAATAGAACTATGTAAATCTGGAAAAATCATCCACAAATATCACATAGTATTTAAAGTTGTTCATGGAGGAAATTGGTGCAGGTCCCCATAAGTCACAATGGACTAAATCAAGGCAATGAGATGCACGTTTGGCATTCCTTTGAAATGGTAAACGATGTCCTTTAGACATCTCACGCGTGGCACAAATCCTAGGTTTAGGCAATATAGATGTAAGATTAACACAACCAAGTTTGTTTAAAATAGAAATTGTATCATAAGAGACATGACCCAATCTAGAATGCCAAATCTCAAACGAAGCTTTATTCGAAATAACATTAAAGGCTTGTGGTCTTGACTTCAACACATACAAGCCATCTTCACATCTTCCTTGAGCTAGCACCTGCTTTGTTGTTCAATCCTGAATGTAAAAATACGTTGCGAAAATAAAACGTCCAAGTTATTATCTTTGGTTAATTTGCTGACCGAAACAAGATTTTTCGTTAGATGAGGGACTACCAAAACATCTTTCAGAGAAATATTACTAGATAGAATATGAGAACCAATATGAGTAATAGGATGTGAATTACCATAGCTAAAGACGGCATTTGCATCACCCGTGAATGGGCTGACTTATGAAGATTAGTGGCAGCTTGGTTCATGTGAGTAGTAGCACCGCTATCGGCTATCCAATCTGGGCCAGAGGAAGCAACATTGCACTGGGCTAGAAAAGCTTTAGAAATATCTGATGCAGTCGGGACAACTTGTGAGGCAAATGATGGAAGGGTTGGACAATTGTTGGCATGGTGACCATCTTGTCTGCACAATTGACAATGCGGGGTTCTACGACCACGACCACGACCCCCAGAAGTTTGATTTCGAAACCGTCCACCACGACCACCATGTCCTCCACGAGAGGACTGAGAATGGAACGCTACAACGGGTATTTCGGTGGCATGTAAGGATTTAAGAAAAAGTTCGTGTGACTTGGCTTGAACCAAGAGTTCACGAAAAGCAGCAGGTGGTTTGGCCGCACGCATGGAAACCGAGAAACTCTCGAAAGCGGCACCAAGGCCATGAAGAAACCAATGGTTTTGGTCAGCATCATCAACAGGATAACCCGGTTGTCGAGAGTTGATCACACAAAAACTTGAATTTACGACCATAATCAGCGACGGGGGAAGACCTTTTGGTGATTTGGCGAAGCTGATCCCTCAGATTCTGGATGCGCTCAATTGAAGTGTTGCTGAACGCGTTCTCCAATGCCAGCCACATGGAGCGTGCAGTTGGTAAACCAATGACCTCGGCAATCGCCTCTTCGGTTAGCGAGGCATTGAGCACCATGACAGTGCGTTTATCAACAGCAAGCCATCGGGTATAAAGAGGATTGGGTACAGATTTGTTATCTTGCAGAAGAGTAGCAGCAGGAGCGTTTTCAGTCCCATCCACGTGAAAGATGAGGTTGTGGACAATAAGAAGGGGTTCCATCTGATTCTTCCAATAGAGATAATTGTTGGGAGAGAGTTTAATGGCAAGCATGTGAGAAATAGAACTCATGGAGACGGGTTCAGTGGATTGAGAGGAGCCAGCCATGGTGATGAATGAAGGAGGATGATGGAAGATGAAAGGAGACGGGAGGGAGGGGAAGAGGATATGGCTCTATACCATGTGAATATAGAAAGATTGCATACCTCACAATAAGAGGTGCAAGAAATATATAGTCGTGAACTAATAAATACACAGGAGATGAATAGTTACAATAAATACAATATAAACAATCTAGAATAATCTATAGTTTATTAACATCTTTAAAAGTCACACTTAAAAATAGATAAATGTATTCTTTTTTATAAATAAACTAGCTTCAATGATCTATAGATATCAAACTCAGTAATTATAAATGATAACCATTTGACAAAATATATACATGAAATATACGGAGTATAAATAATACTGCTATTACTTAAGTTACATAAGTGTTTTTTAAGTAATTAAGTGGGATATCAAAAATGTTTTTCCATCTCGTCAGAAAAACGGGTTTTTGAATTTGGGGGTTTTTAATCTACACATCTCGTCAGAAAAACGGGTTTTTGAATTTGGGGGTTTTTAATCATTGTAGAGAGAAGTATTCTTAGATCGAATATATTAAAAATAGGGTTAATTGCTTTGAAAGTGCTCCAACTTTGACACCTTTGTTTTTTGGGGGCTCCAACAAAAAAAAAAAAAAAAATCTATTTTAAGGTTTGAAACTGGTTAAAATGACTTTTGTGGGGTTAATTGCAAGTTGCGGTTAACATTAAATTTTTAAATCACTTTGATGTATTTTTAACCCGTCTATTTCATACGTGGAAATTACACCTGACAATCATTTACCTTCATTTTCCACCTACACATTCCACTATCACTTAAACATCTTTTTATACCCTTTTTTTGTTGGATCCGATCAAACAAAACCAAAAAACACCGCAACCCAAATAAATCCCCACATCACAATAAGCATTGCTAGATTCATATGCTAAAACACACACACACAAAAAACCATATTTTCGGTCATCATTTCCGGCTCAACCCACCAGAAATCTCCTCTGGTATACCAAACCACCGCTGTCAAGCCACCTCCACTGCCACACACGATGCATCATCCTAATGGAATTGAATCGAATGGTAAAAAAAAATAATACTAGTTGAATCGAATGAAAAGATGACTTGAAATATATCTCAACCAAAGGAATCAAAAGGTGAAAGAACAATTGATTAAAGTCGGTGGAACAATTGTAAGTGTAACAATTAATTGACATGAAAGTGACGGTGTACCAACTAAGAAAGAAATGAATTTTGGTGGACTCAAAAAAATGTATCTGGGCGGAAAAACCTACCGACCACCACCGCAGTAACCTCCGACATACCACTATGAACCACCATCGTTGTAGCTTTCGACCGCCATCGTTCTCGTCGCCTAGCTTTCAACAACCACCACTGGTCTCGCCGCTAAGCTTTCAACCACCACCATCACTCCCACAGCGGCAACCTTTAATAATCACCACTTTTTGTCATATCAGACATGCACCAACACCATCTGAAATCAACCATTTGGGAACTTGGAAAGATGGGGAAATACCAAGAGTTTGAAATACTTCAAGTCATATGATTATTATGTATATTTAGAAGATGAGTAGGTAGATGATTATGTTTGGATCTGGTTATGGAAGTAGTTCAAGAAACAAAGTGTTTGAACTTGGGTTGATATATTTTTAAGTTGGAGAAAAAATTCAGTTTTGTATTATTTTTTGTTGCTATGTGTAAAATAAAATCCACATGTCAAAGTATGTGGCTCATGGGATGAAAGAAAACACTTATGACCGGTTAAATGAGGTCCACATCAGCAAAAGCCGGTCATAGTCCCACTAAAGAAATTTTACCCGGTTTCATTATCTCTGATAGAAGTTTTTTTTGTTAAAGTCCCACAAAAACAAAAGTGTCAAAGTTCAAGTACTTTTCAAATAATTAGCCTATTAAAAATATATACATAGATACACAACAAATCAATCAATCATACTCAATACTAAAACAAATCAGATCATATTCAAGGGGGTTTGTGGATATCGGTGGTGGTGGTGGTGGAGTGCATCAATGGTGAGTGGTTGTGACGGTGGTGGTGGTGGTGGAGTAATCATTGGTGGTGGAGTGCATCAATGGTGAGTGGTTGTGACGGTGGTGGGCTGGTGGTGGTGGTGGTGCGATTTTGACGGTGGGATGTTGGAGATGTTTTGGTGGTGGAGTACATCGTCGGTGGTGGTTGAGTGCGACAGTGACGAAGTTGAGGCTGATCGGATGTGGTGAGGATAACCGGCGACGGCGAGGCTGATCGGAGACAGGGAGGATACAAAAAAATTTCAGGTAGAAGATATAGATAATAGATATACTAATATAGATTGTTTATATGTGTGTGTAAATTGTTTAGATACAATTTTTTAGCAGGTCAAACTCATAAAAGCAAGAGTGTAACCTGTTACTGTTTTATCAGGTCATATTTGAATGTTATAGAACTTTTTTACAGGTTTTCAACATAGAATAAAGAAAATCGTTAGTTCTAACGTTTCGGTCATAGTTTATTGCATTCCGTAGCACAAACCTTTTTAAGTATTTCTTTTAATGTTTTATTTGTTTTATGGTTTTTAAGAATTGTTATGTAATGTTTATGTATTTTAATATTATTATGTAATGTTTCTAGTTTAATGAAATTTTAATGTTTATATAAAATGAAAATTGTAAAATGAGTAGTGAAGTGAGTGGTCGGGCATCAACAAAATTTGGATGAGTGATAAGTGAGTGGTGGAGTTGAGGTGACATAATGTGATTGGTTAAAAGTGAGTGGTGCAAAATGAAATGAAAGGTGGGATGTCATCCCTCTAACCACAGCGGTGCTTGTGCTTTCATCCTTCCCCTCCATATGAACCTTGGATATGTTGCTCATTGTATGCAGAAAACATTAACTTCAAGATGGCCTGGACAGGTAAAATGATACTACATAAAGCTAAATAAATTTAAAAGGCATCAAGAATTATTACAATGAGCTCGCAAAGAATTATAATATCCAATTATATCATAAATATAATAGGTACATATATACATATATAGATGCGAAATAGGGTATACACGACACATTTATATCATAAACTCACTATATTATACTATAGGAAGGTAGATATCCAAAAACAAAAGTAGATACATACATGAACAATTGCCATTATTCACACGGGTGCATTCAAATTACAATGAGACACGAACTTTTCATGACAGATACACATATAGAATCGGATACTTACATATATTTACATACTTCTACATATATATAGACATAGAAATAGAGAGGAAAGTTATTTGTAGTACATGTACTTTTTATAGTACATGTGTAAGTTAAATTACACACTTATTCTTTCTTCTACTTTCTTCTTTCCATCTCCGACCACCACCACCCCCACCATGATCATCTCCGACCACCACCATAATCCTTCGGCGACGACGACCATTTCCGGTGAGACTTACACATGTGTAAGTACAAATTTTTTTATAGCATTTTAGGGTTTAAAATTTATAGGTTTTTTCCTTCACGAGACAACCACCACCAGCCACCATCATCTCCGACCACCTCAACAACGATGTCGGCGCCAGCAGCAAGGGCTTCGCCCGTAGCGTAGCAAACCGTCACCATCTCTTGGATCGCCGCCCATCAAATCCATACGATTCCCATATGCGTCCCTTGACAGTCAGTTTAGAACGGATAAGGGCCTCCGGCCCGTATCGTATCCACCCGAAAATGAACCTGATTCTCGCCAGAAAGTTAACTTACACATGTGTAAGTCTCGCCGGAGATGGTCGCCGTCGCCAGATGATCATGGTGGTGGTCGGAGATGATCATGGTGGTGGTCGGAGATGGAAAAAAGAAGAAGTGTGTAAGTTAACTTACACATGTACTATAAAAAGTATATATACTACAAATAACCAACCCCTAGAAATAGAAACACATATATAAAGATTACATATTTATAGGCATACATAAGGATGTAAATACCAAAATTAGACGGAGATCCAAGATTGAACATGCTGTCACTTCATATACACAAACCCAAATAAAAGATGGCCGAATCCATAACTAAAAATGGTTGTATTAAACCTTAGTAACAACTTCTTTCAAAGAAAAGAGTTGTAGGAACCCACGAGTAACAAATTTATATATATACAAACAGGATGAAAATTTTAAGGGTTTATTCCATAAAAAGGTAACATATTTACACGAAATTCTATTAAAGGTAACCTATTTTGTTTTCGTCTATTTAAAGGATCATATTTTCAAAAAATTCCTAATAAAGGGTATATCGTTAGTTTTTGACAGACGGAGCTCGTTAAGTGCCACGTCACCGATGTCACGTCATCAGTTTTGATGACGTGACACTTGACTTTGACCGGCCTAATTTCCATATATATATATATATATGAGTCGGTCAAAGTCAAGTGTCACGTCATCAAAACTGATGACGTGGCACTTAACGAGCTACGTCTGTCAAAAACTAACGATATACCCTTTATTATGAATTTTTTAAAAATAGGATCCTTTAAATAGACGAAAACAAAGTAGGTTACCTTTAATAGGAATTTCTTGTAAATAGGTTACCTTTTTATGAAATTTTCCCAAATTTTAATGTACATCTAAAACCGTATACGGACCTTGTTTTGCTCCTCCCACAGTCACTTTGATGGTGTTAACCGACTTTTGCACAACCTCATCAAAAACAACACCATAAGTTCTCTCACTTCTATCATTAATGTTCATCTCGTCCCTAAACCTGATTGAATTTATTCATGAAAGGATCCCTTATAGGTGCCATTAACAGTTTATAGTAAAACCCACGCCCCACCCAAATCTGTTAGATTACTTTCCAACCTCGTATAACCACCCCTTTAATAAAACAAATAGTAATTTATATCTTTACACATTGAACATTAACCATATTCACACCTCACCAAGAGGCACCTCACCAAGAGGCATATGTAGGAGGAAGAATGGGTCCCCAAATATGCGAATAGCTAACACCATTGACATACATCTACTCTTCAAAAAATGCAGGATGTAGTTTGCCAATGTTGCTCCTTTATATTGTTTTATCATGTCATATCATAAAAATGATGAAATCACAAATGAAGATTGATGAATAAATGCACTGCAAAACAATTAAAACTTCCTCGGTCTAATACAATTACCCCTAATAAAAACTAAGAATTAAGAAAATGATAAGAAATTAACTTACAACATATATGTAAATGATATCCTTCTCTTTTATAAGAAACGAGAGATAGTCCCCGCGCGTTGCAGCGGTGAGATGGTGGGGGTGGTAGGTAATAGAAGGTGATAAGGCATAGAGTGTGATAGCCAAATGCCTTAGCCGTACACCCTCGAATTTGAAAATTCGTCAAAGGTATATCGAATGACATCTCTAATGAAAGAGCACGAAATTTTAAGAACATCCATACAATTTTTATAGTTTATCCATATACGGTTTTTGAGATAAAAGATTTTGAATAAATTAGAGGAATAAAATGATTTATGGAGGAGAGAGAAAAAATGAGTGATTGAGATTTGAGAAGAGAGAGAAAAATGAATAGTTGAGATTTAAGGGTATTATAGATATATTAAGTAGAGATGTTTAAATTAGTGAATAAAAAAGAGGAGCAATATAGGTACTTCAATTCATTTTTTGAGAATTTAAAAAAAAGGGGTCCTCCTTTATAATATAGTATTAAATGTGACTCGTAGGTTGTTGATTTCCTATGAAGTTCCTACAACAATGATTGTAAACTTGTATAACTTCTTATAAAAAGGATGACCCAAGAAACAAATATGTGACCTACCAGCAATGCGCACACAGTTGCAAAAGGACTGATATATTGTTGTCTTTTAGAAATCGTTTTTCAGATTTAGTTCCTTCAAACAACAAAACAGACTAGTGATCAGTGTAACAACACGATTTTATCATCTGAATTCACATCGACAATGGCGTTTGGTTAGTGTGTGTGTTCTTGGTGTTTGTGTGTGTGTTAAGAGAGAATTGGGATCAGTTGTGTGTTATTCAGGTGTAATGGTATGAAAATTGTGTTATTGTTATGCCAAGTGTGTTTTTTGATTTCTAAGGGATTGAGGGCTATTTATAGTCTAAACTAACCAATTATGCTAATTATCACAATTAGCCCCTCAACCTTAGAAATCAGCAACTCATGACTTAACAACAAGTAACTCCATAACTTAAATTACAATGTATCACTACTTTTGAATTTCTAACATTCTCCCCCTTAGTGATATATTGTAAGGTCTGAAGTACGTGTTGTTTTGTCTTGTAGGAATGAATTTGATGAGCCCGGTGATGAAGACAATTGGTGAGTTGATACAAGTCTTCAAAGCTTTCTCATTGTCTTTGGAGAACTTGATTCAGTATTGGTCTTGGACTTCTTGAAGTTAAATCATTTGTTGATTCTCAATGTTCTTTTTGAACAAAGAATGATGAGTGTGTGTGTGTATTAAATCTTCGAGGATTGTTGAATCACAGATCAGAGTTGTCTTTTGAAATGCGGAAGATATGAATTTGTCTTGAATTCTTCAATCTTCGAATCTTGAAGTCTTTTCTTTGAAGTCTTGGAATGAATTTTCAGAGATATGTACTCTCCCCCTTGATGTGTGCAATGTAGCTTTTGGTAAAGTGTTGTTGTATGACTTGAAGATCTTTAATTTGATGAAGACTCTTTTTGAAGAATTTCTTCTTTTGTCTTGAATCGTCAGCCTTTTTGTTCTTTGAAGCTTTGATCTTTGTCACATCGTCTTGAACACTTTTGAGAGTAAACATTTCAATAAGGTTTTGAAAATTCTTTTATGAAAGTAATCATAGTCTTTGATTGGAGCATTTTTGAACTTTTTGTAACATCTTGAGTGAGCATCCTTTCATTTTTGATCTTGATCTTCTTATCCTTAAAATCATTCTAATTTCTACCTCAATCAAAAATTAATCATACTATTTTCTCCCCCTCATAATGACAAAAACTAATGTCATTATGCAAACTTTGATTGAAAAGAACGTCAAAAGAAATCAAAAGAACCATAGCTCAATGGTATTTACACAAAGATATATGAACTAACAACTCATTAACCCAAACCATTAATCCAACCCAAATAACCCTATGGGTGACTAAAATGTAAGGTTGAAGTTGTTGGTATAAGCATTTTATTATGGTGTTGGTGTTTTCTGTGATGGGGTGATGAGAAAAGAAACCGGATAAGAATGATCCGTTTGCATTCAAAAATCGAAAGGATTAATGAAATGACCAAAAGAAATGTATATCATTTATCGGATTTCCTATGTATCATTGAGAAATGCACAAAGCAAACCTCTAACATAGTTTGGTCTTTTGGCTTTCCAACCTCAAGATTGCTTCAAAGAATGTAAACCATGGTCAGTGCACTTTTAGGAAAAATCCAAGGTCACAATAGACTTCTTATTAACTCAATAATTACAAAAATGCAATTATGAGACCTACGTTCAAAGCGGGAAATGATGTTAGCAATGGTAGGATTTCCATTTGATCATCATGAAACATCAATTAAGATATCACTACAAATGTTCCGGCTATATCACAAAGATAAGCATGTATATCACAAAGATATGACGCAAATGTGTCCTAAAGAATGAATAACGATCAAATGAATGATCAATCACGAGAGCTCTAGACACAAAGTGATCAAATGAAGTCAGGGACTGGAGCAGAGTGTCACCCTTTTTCAATATTAACGTCTTCCAAATGAAGAGTCAATAGAAATGAGAAAATCTCCGTGAGAAGTAAAACAAGCATTTGTTAAGAAACACTTGAGTGGTTAGGTAAAGATGAGCATCGCTTCATTAGGTCCATGAAGGCTTCTTCTATACTGAGATATCAACAAATGACATCCGATAGAAATGTGTTTTACCTGGCGATTTGAGAATTTTAGGGAAGGGTATCAATTCTTTTAACCCTTTTTCTCACAATATTATCACCATAACCTCTCACTTTTCGACTGTACTCCCTCCATCTTAGTTGCACAAAATCATCATCTCTCAAAATACCCTCACTTTCTAATGAAAGAAGTGAATACTCCGGGGTTAGAACTTATCGGCAATGATGAAATTCATGGAGTAGAATTTTGAGAAAAACCTAGTCGCTCATGTGCAAACTAAACACCGAACTTCCTTTGAAGTAAATGTTTTGGAAAAAAAATCATCAAATGTGAAAAGAAAAAAAAATGTTTAAACAATCACATTTGAAGTTTGAAAGAGATTTGAAATCACAAACTCCCCCTTAATCTATGCAAAGATAGATCAAAAAAGATTTTCATAGAAAAGGTGGAGCAAAAATGATTTGTGTGAAATCAAAACAAGTTTTATGAAAAGTGAACTCAATCAATTGTTCAAGATGAGACAACTCAGGAGTACACAAAGGCGTTCAATCCTTTGTTTCTCATATTAACAATTGAGAGTTTTTGAAATAGGTGTAACAAAATTGCAATCAACATCTTGTACTACACATATACATTCATATAAGACCACTTGGAAGTACACAAAGGCGTTCAATTCCGCGTTATCTTATATTAATTATATGTATAACAACATGAATTAATTCCAACTTTGAAACATAAATAATTTTTCTTTTTAAAACCGGGTTGCATACAGAGTATATGCAAGTCATTTTGAAATAAATAACACAAATAAGTATGGGTTATACACTGAGTGTGCATAAGCCACGAAGTAATAAATATATCTTTTAAGCACGAGTTACATACATAGCATATGTAAGCTACTTTTAGAATAAATAGTTCAATGAAGAACGGGTTGCATACAGAATATATGCAAGCCACTTTGAAAGAAATGAAAATTAAGAAAATCTTTTTTTTATTTTTCAAAATTTTTATTTTTGTATTTGATTTTTATTTTTTAACTTTTTATGATTTTTGAAAAATGAATCAAGAATTCCTTCCATAGTAAATTGAATCAAGGATCAAGATTTAGCATACCAAGTTTAGAGATTAAGAAATTAAACCTCTTTTCGTCCAGTGGTTTTGTGAACAAATCAGCGAGTTGGTAGTCAGTTCCCACGAAGTAGAGTTCGATGTCACCTTTCTCAACATGATCTTTGAGAAAATGATATCTCACATCAATGTGTTTTGAGCGTGAGTGGTTGACTGAGTTGACAGCAATTGCAATGGCACTTTGTGAATCACAATAGATAGGGACACGATCATGTTTCAGACCATAATTGGTAAGTTGTGTTTTCATCCATAACACTTGAGCACAACAACTAGCAGCAGCCACATATTCAGTTTCCGCTGTTGACAGTGATACACAATTTTGCTTCTTGGATGACCAACTTACAATCCTATCCCCTAAGAATTGTAAAGTACCAGATGTGCTCTTGCGATCAAGCTTACAACCTGCATGATCTGCATCTGAATAGGCAGTTAAATTGAATCCAGTATCCCTTGGATACCAGAGACCAAGATTGGGTGTACCCTTCAGATAACAAAAAATTCGTTTCACAGCTTGGTAATGTAAATCAGTCGGAGCGGCTTGATACCTAGCACACATACATGTTGCAAACATTATATCTGGGCGAGATGCTGTAAGATATAACAACGAACCAATCATGCTTCTATACCTCTTTTGCTCAAATGGTTTCCCATTTTTATCAGCATTAATGTTTGTACGAGCAGCCATTGGGGTTGAAATTGAAGAACATGTAGTCATATCAAACTTTTTCAACATATCCTTTATGTACTTACCTTGTGATATAAAGATACCAGTGGGTAATTGTTTGATTTGTAATCCCAAAAAGTAATTCATTTCCCCAATCATGCTCATTTCAAAATGATTGACCATTAGAGATGAAAATTTCGGCAAAAAGTTTGACTGGTTGACCCAAAAATAATGTCATCAACATATATTTGGACAAGTAAAACATGCTTACCTTGCTTACGAATAAACAGGGTAGGGTCAATAGTACCTTTGGTAAAGCCTCCTTTGAGTAAGAAAGTAGATAAGGAATCATACCATGCTCGGGGTGCCTGCTTTAAACCATAGAGAGCTTTGTCTAACCTGTAGACATGATTTGGCTCCTTAGGATCAACAAAACCTTCAGGTTGCTCCACGTAAACTTCTTCTTTGAGTTCTCCATTCAAGAACGCTGTCTTCACATCCATTTGAAACACTGTGAAGTTTCTGAATGCGGCATAAGCTAAGAATATATGAATGGCCTCCATTCTTGCAACAGGAGCGAAAGTTTCGTCAAAATCCACACCGGGTTGTTGGCAGTAACCCTTTGCAACCAATCTAGCTTTGTTCCTTACTACAACTCCATTTTCATCCTTCTTGTTCTTGAAAATCCACTTAGTGCGAATTGGTTCTTCTTTCCTTGGATTTGGAACCAATCTCCATACCTTCAGTCTCTCAAACTGAGCTAAATCATCTTGCATTGCTTTAACCCACTCTGGATCACACAGAGCTTCAGAGACAGTTTTGGGTTCGATGTTACTCAGTGAAAGTGCAACAAGACACTCATTGACTGTTTTACGGGTAGAAACACCAGCTTGTGGATCTCCGATGATCTGTTCTGTAGGATGATCTTTGCGCATACGTGACCACTTGTTGTCATGAGGAAGAGGATCTTGTTGATGAATGTCAACATTATCAATATTAAATCTAGAGTTCTGTTGAGAAATGGAATCATAGCTCGGAAGAACTCTTTCCTCAAAATTTGGATGATCAAAATCCAGTGGTACATACACATTTAGAGTATTTGATGGATTTGTTGTTTGGGTGATTTGAAAAGGTTGTTCTTGAACATTCTTTTGAGAATAAATATCACTTGAAGATGATTCTTCTTGCTCTGCAGAATTTGAAGATGATTCATGATTGTTGTCAGGAACTGGTTCATTTGTTTGAATAGGATCATTGTTCGGAATTTGTTCATTGATGACTTGAGGTTCCTTTTCTTGAATCGGTTTTGAATTGTAGAATTCTTCGAAAAGAATATCTAGCTCTTCACTTGTTGGAGTTGGATATTTCTTGAACTTTGAAGCTAAGGTAGACGTCTTTGAGGAAGCACTTGAAGTACTTTGATCATTAATTGTTGGTAGCAAACTTTCTTGTTCAAATATCATGCCAGACATCTCGTCAAACCAAACATTCATGGTTTCTTGAATCGTGTTTGTTCGATGATTAAAGATGCGATATGCAATCGATGTCTTTGAGTAACCAACAAAGTAACCTTCGTCACCTTTCCTTTCAAAATTTCCAACATTTTCCCGATCATTCAAGGTATAACAAACACACCCAAAAATATGGAAGTAATTGATGTTGGGTTTGCGTTTGTTAAAAACCTCATAAGGAGTCTTCTCATGACGCTGATTGATGATGGACCGATTTTGAGTGTGACAGGCAGTGTCAACAGCTTCAGCCCACATGTTTGATGGTAACTTGGAATAAGCAAGCATTGTTCTTGCTGCTTCCACCAGCGTACGGTTTCTCCTTTCAACAACACCATTTTGTTGCGGGGTACGAACAACAGAGAATTGGTGAGTAATGCCTTTTGATTTGCAAAATTCATCGAAGATGGCATTTTTGAACTCAGTACCGTTATCTGAACGGATATAACGGACTGGAAGTTGAAGATTCACTTGAGTGGAAGTGATGAAATCAATCAAAATTTGAGTTGTTTCATCTTTTGAAGCAAGAAACTTGACCCAAGTGTATCTTGAATAATCATCAACGATAACCAGAATATATCTCTTCCCGTTTCTGCTTTGTACTTTCATAGGCCCACAAAGATCCATGTGAAGCAAATGAAGAGGTGCCAAAGTGTGTGGAATTTTCTTTGGTTTATGAGAAGTTCTCTTGATCTTCCCAACTGCACAAGAAGGACAGACATGCTCACTCTCATACTTGTAGTCAGGCAAGCCTATAACAAGTTGCTTGTTGACTAAAGCATTGATGGTTCGATAATTCAAGTGAGAAAGCCTTCTATGCCACAACCAAGAATTCTTCGAAGTAGCTTTTGAAACAAGACAGATATTATCAATTGGTTGGTTATCATCAAGATTAACTGTGAAAAGATTGTCTTCACGGTCTCCGCATAGGATATCAATTCCATCTAGAGTTTGGATTTTGCACAAAGATTGTCGAAAAAAAACTTGAAGGTTGTTGTCACAGAACTGTCCAACACTGAACAAGTTATGACTCAGACCTTCAACATAATGAACTTTTTTAATGACAATTCCGTTTCTTTCAATATCTCCATAACCTAGAATTGGAGCGAAATTGTTGTTTCCGAAACGAACAGTTCCCATGAATCTTTCAACAAAATTCTTGAGCAATGATTTATTGCCAGTCATGTGTTTTGAACACCCGGAATCGAGTATCCATACACAGATGGTTATTTCCTGCAATCAAAAATTTTAACCAACTTTAGGTACCCACTTAAAGACGGGTCCTTTGTGGTTAGTTAACACAGGCAGGGGGTATAACTTAGGATATGCATACAAACATGCTTTAGAATCAATATGAGTATTAACAAGCATACCATCAATAAGCACATTCATATAAAAAGTACGCACATTCATATTTGAATTAAACGTAACATGTTTAACAGCATTCAAACAAGCACGACCATTATCATTGTTTATAGCCCCACAAGGCATAGCCTTGGTTTTATTAACATTGTTCACTAAAGATGAATTGTTTAAATCAACAGAAATTCTATCCTTTCAGTTACCAACACTCTTTCTCCTCCTCCTCTTCTTCTTTTTCTCAACAGACATTTGCTTAAAATTGATCTTAGGTTATAATGAGTTAGGAACCCATTTGGTCTTTCCACCTGTTGAATTGACACTAAAAAGATTAGAATGAGGGGTTTTAAACTTATTCATCCTTTTTGTCTCTTTTGGGGTTGTGGAAACTTCTTGCTTCTTAGGTTTGGCAATTGAAAACCATCCATATCTATCCCTATATCTAGTTACACCATTTAAAGTATCCTTAGTTAGCAAAACGGAGCTAGACTTAGGCACTTTTGAAATTGAACTAGATTGAGAGTTAGACAAAGAAGCATTTGGATTGTCATTTGGAAGTTTCACTTTGTGATACCTTGGTTTTGGTGAGGTCTCAGCTTGTTTCTTTTTAACATGTTTGTCAGGTTTTGGAGGCTTAGGACTCTTTTGTTCAGCCTTGACGAGTTTGGGCTTAACTCGTTCTTGGAAGTAATATGATGTTGGAGCTTTGGACACTGATTTTTGTTTTTGAGATTCTCTTTTTATTTCTTTTTGAAACTTTATGATTTTGATAGATTCAATCTTTTTCTCAGTTTCTGAGGCAAAAACATATTCTCCCTCCATGAATTTATCAAAATCATCTTTGGTGAATTCATTCGAAAATCTAGAAATATCAGGAATCTTTTTGTCCAACATCATACCACGGGTAGTCTCAGGAATAAGGTCGACTTGGACTGAAACATCCTTGGTTTCACAAGAAAATTGAGTAGAAGTATCAACACCTATACTAGCACAAAGCTTAGGGTGAACAACTAGCTCATCAAGATTTTCGCATGTGAAAAATCTATAAAAGTACCATATCAAAACTAAGTTATGCGCAAGATCTTCATCAGATAAATCAGATTGCACATAATTTGCAGCTAACGAAGTAGCAATAGTTTGACAAGTACATGCAGAACATTCATTCATGGTCTTGGTGGATGAATTTGTAGATGAATCACAAGTAGTCTGAGTGAAATGGTCTACTAAGAGACTGAAATCAGTTTGGGTAGAAACATTCACACAAACTTTCTTGATATCAACAACAACTGATTCATTCTTTGAATTCGGACTTTGAGACTGTAGATTATTAATAAGGTTTTGTTGAGATTTCACCTTTTGTTGTAAACCTTCTATTTGTTTTTCCAAAAATGTGGATGGAACATACAATTTAGTTGGTTTAGGTGGGGAAACGACAGATTCTTGGTTTTGAAAATTAGACGCAATCTCTTCTAATTCAAAAATTGATGACTTTTTCGTTTCGTAAGAAGTATTGATGGCATCATAATTAACCAAAAATTTATTGTTTTGAATTTTCTCAACTTCATCAGTCTCAGATGCGTCATCCAATGGACGAATGAATTGTTGAACCATACCAAGTCTCAAAAACTTTTCATCATACAATGGTTCGATCTTGTCTTTGGCTTTTTGCAATGGAGTGATATTCTCAAATCCCAACCCAAGAAGAAGTTCTGATTTATCAATCTTTGATTTATTGAAATAGGCAGTGAAATCCAAAAGAGGATTTTGTTCAACTTTGTACAACTTTTCTTGATAGAAAAGTATATTTTTTTTATGTTCCTCAATTTGTCTTTCAAGGTTTTCAATCTCAATGCCTTTTAAAAAACAGTTATGATTTAAATCAGAAACTTTTCTTTTGAGTTCAATTGTTTTTGGTGCAGCTTCTTGAAGCTTCTTATTCAGAATATCAACATCCATTTGTCTCGCATTCGCACGAAGCCATTCATTGGTCTTTTGAACTTCAAGATCTTGATTGGCTTTTTCAAGATCAAGAATGGTCTTTTCTAAATTATGACACTTTTCCAATAACTTAGAGTCAGGAGACGCATTCATTTCACATTCTTTAACCAACATTTGTTCTTTATAGTTTTGAAATTCTTGTTTCATAGCATCATACTCAAAAAGTAGTTTAGAATTTTCTTCAAGAAGTTTTGTGTATTCTCCTTTTGAAAATAAAATGCTATTTTTCAATTTCTTGTTTTTGTTGGCTAAAGAAGTGTAGTGATTCGTCAAGTTAGATAAGGCAATTCTACAAGACTCTTTATCCTTAATTGATGAAAAAGTAGAGTCGAGATTTACCTCATCATCAGAATATTCCTCGTCAATGTTGTCAGCCTCCAATGCTTTGTCTTTGCTTAACGTTGCCATGAAACATACATTTGCAGACAGATCTTCATCTTCATCATCAGTCAGTAAAAGCCACTTGTCATCTTTAGCAATCAAGGCTTGACCGGCTTCAACTTGCTTTGCTAAGAGCATCTTCTGCTTGTAGTATTCATAATTCTTCTTGCGAGGCAGCTTGCAATCCACAGCAAAATGACCAGGAATTCCACAGTTGTAACACCTTTTGTCAGACTTTTTCCTTTCTCCACGATTTGTTTCTCAGTTTCTGCTTTCTTATCTCCTTTCTTGGAACCAGTTGTTTCACCTTGTTCAAAACTCTTGTGATGATATTGTTCCTTCTTTGGAAATGCACTTGTTGATGAAGTTCGAAGATTGTTGTTAGTTGGCCTCGCTTTGAAATACTTTTTCTTGAAATGCTTAGTCACAGCGGCAAGAGCTTGGTAGAATTCATCAGGAACACCATCTCTTGGAGCCAAGTAATCTTCTCCCTCCTCATCAGACGAAGAAACAACAGTCATTTGTCTTTTAAGAGCCTCAGAAACCTTTCGTTCAACAACCAATGCCAAAGGATCAGTAGATACAACTTCTGGCACTTTGTTGAATGAATATTTGCTTAGAACTTGTTGCTCATTCAACTTGAAAGATTCATAAAGAGTATGAATGGTGAATTTGGTCAGATCTTGATGTTGTTTGATTTGAGTTCCATAATCTTCCCATTCGGGACCAAGTGCTTTGATAAATTTGATGTTCAGCTCAATCTCATCTTTCTTGACCTTGTTCTTTCTCAGTTCATTGATCACATTGCAAAATCTGTAGTACACGGACTCAAGAGATTCATTTGGTGATTTCTGAAAATTGTCAAACTCAGTTAAGACATTTGTCAGTCGAATTGTTGAGGTTACATCAGAACCTTCCATTTGTCTAGCAACTTCATCCCAAATCTCCTTTGTTGTGTCGTAAGAATCAACTGAGCCATAGATCTCATCAGGAAGTGCTTGGTACAAGCATGACCTAGCTCTGTTGTCAGCAGCAATACGATCTCTTTGTTCGGCGCTCAAAAGATCAGGAGTCAAAATAGCACCGGTAGTAGGATGACAATGCATAGCAAGTCCATTCATGATTGAATCCTTAAGCATGTGACCATTAGTCTGACGTTCCACATAATCCATGAACCTTTTCGTCCAAAGTCCATAATTACCACGATAAAGAACTGGAGGTCTTGTATCAGTACCCAGAGACAACGCTTCACGAGTAGTCATTTGAAATTGATTTTGAATTGAGAATTGAATTGATTTTTTTAAGAAGAAATGAAACGATCTAATTTGGAATAAAATGAAACGATCTAAATTGAAATCGTTTTAAGAAAGTGAAGTGAAACAATTTAGAAGAAGTGAGAATGAAACGATCTAAAAGTGCAGGAATGAAACGATTTAAATTGAAACGATCTAAATTGAACTAGGAATGAAACGATTTAAAATTGAAACGATCTTGAGAAGAAGAAAAAAAATTCTAAGTATTCTGAAATGATTTGGGCAGAGTTTTGGTATGAATTGGAATGAAATGAATTGAGCAAAACCAATCACGAAGATCAGTTACCCAAGAATATTATGATTCCCAAACACAACTCTTCACGAATTACTCAAACCAGAGAATGTTCAAGTAAAACTTGAAACGATCTAAAAGAGATCGTTCTGGTTTCACAAAAACTGAAACGATCTAAAAGAGATCGTTTTGGTTTCTTTTCAGGATTTCTCAACAACTTGATTAATTTCAAGAAATTGAATTGACCAAAACCAATCCAAAGGATCAGTTAGCCACAATCAACTCTTCTCACCACAACCACACTTGTCAAAACGATCAAATTTGAATCGTTTTACAAGCCATAATACTGAAATGTAAGTACTAAGGAAAGAAAAAACTGAAACGATCTAAATGAGATCGTTTTAGTTTCACAAAGTCGTCTTCAACCTCTGAGTATCAACAACTCCATTGACGATTTTTATAACTTCAATATCTTTTGATTTTCTGAGAATTTGAACATGAAACTACTTGCAAATAGTTTGTTTTCTCCTCAGCAACGATCCGATTAACACAATTCAGCTTATAAAACAACAGAATCAAATCCCAAATTTTAGCGCCAAAAACTCAAAATCTGAACTTTTGATCCAGATCGAATTAGAACGCGAAACTTGAGAGGATTATGTATTTAGCTATGAGGAATCGAACGGTGAACAAACATTTGTGATTTTATGTGATTTGAGAGGTTATTTTTGAATTTTTAGTGAAAAAAAAAACAAGAACAGGATAATAAAACATAATTAAAGGTGATTGTGTGATGATTTGTGATTGAATTCAGTTATGGATCGAGATCAAAACGATATTTGGCTCTGATACCACATGTAACAACACGATTTTATCATTTGAATTCACATCAACAATGGCGTTTGGTTAGTGTGTGTGTTCTTGGTGTTTGTGTGTGTGTTGAGAGAGAATTGGGATCAATTGTGTGTTATTCAGGTGTAATGGTATAAAAATTGTGTTATTGTTATGCCAAGTGTGTTTTTTGATTTCTAAGGGATTGAGGGCTATTTATAGTCTAAACTAACCAACTATGCTAATTATCACAATTACCCCCTCAACCTTAGAAATCATCAACTCATGACTTAACAACAAGTAATTCCATAACTTAAATTACAATGTATCACTACTTTTGAATTTCTAACAATCAGAGAAGCAAAAAATTTACCAACAAAATACATATAAAGTTGGATATTCAAGAGTCTTAGAGGGTTGGCATCGTGTAGGTGGTCACCACACGTGGAACACAGCCGTCGATGGGTGTCCACGCGTGGGTGGTTGAAAATGAGTAGAGATACCACGCGAGTGGAGCATGCGGTGTTCGTGACCGTTGGCTTGCCAACGACTAGTTTCTTGATTGTTTGTTTGTCTGTTTGTTTTAATCCCCTTTTCTTTTAAACACTCCCATATCCACCAATTCATTCATCCAAACACATTCATATTTATACACACATTCTTCAAAAGTCTTTGAACCTTGGCTATGCATGAATGGACATACACATAACCAATAACGTCTGCCATATATAGCATTCTGGCCAAAAAACAGTTTAGGCAGTCACATAACTTTAAGCGTTTAATCATTCACAAAAGACATAGATACCGGAGTCTTGTAAATAAGTTCGATCATAAAACACATCATCAAAAGTTAATTGGACAGCAGACCACAAAAGTATGCATGACATGTAAATGGAAGCGACCTCATATTTTTTTTCTCACGACACCATTCCAAGAGATGACAATGGGTTGCAAGCTTCAGGCGCACCAGAATTCGGGAGGCCGGTATCCACCAATTCTAGCCACTAACCACATGTGGCCTAGCATCAGGCCGTATGGACTCAAGCAAATGTCGCTCATGAAACCATAAACCTTCTAAAATCTATTGGTTGTATATAACACCAAAAATAGACTATATAACTTTAGTTTTGCTACAAAATATTTTAGTTAGTCATATCTTCAATATTGTATAAGAAACAAAAGATTACCTCGATCATATTCTAAAATTGTAACTGGAAATCCCACCATAAATTTAATCCATGTCTAAAGCTTGGAAAACAAAACAAAAAGGTATAAACAAAATATAGTTACTCAGTTAGTATACACTAAAAAATAATCCAAAAAAAATAAACTCCAAAACTCGATTTAAGCAATAAAAAAAGTCAAACAAACACTAAATCTATATGACTCCTATTATCCATCTTCATTATTCAAAATCATCCACCAACATCTACACTTGAACAACAATCTTGGATTGAAGAAATTTTATATAAAAATCAACAAACATATCCCATGAATATCACAGACCTTATAAAGCAGTGTGTTTTTAAAAAAAAAATAGATGAATAAAAACATTGCTATTTTTGAAAGTAGAAAAAAGAAAAAGACGACTTCAAACTTGTTATCCATGGCAAAATCCTCAATTTCTGAAAAAATTTAGTATCTGTTTAAGGCTTTAAGCCCTTCTTCATTCATTAATCTTCCTGTAAAAATAAAATATAAAAAATGGAGGATATTATCATCAGAATCAACGTTATAATTAGAACTATTTATAGCATATAATTGTTTAAATTATATTCAAATATGCCTTTGATCGAGAGTTCCTTTCCCTTCTAGCAAAACCATCTACCATTAAATTAAAATAAATTAAGTTAACTATATTGATGAGACGATTTGTTTTCCTACTTACTGGAATTCGAAGTGGTATTATTGAAAGTGAAAAGCGATTATTAAAAGTCATTTATTGGTACATCCATATACATCACTTAATATCACTTAATATATATATGTTTGTTGATATACACTCACATATCAATTCATTGATACATTGCACTAAATGTAATAAAAAAAAACCGGAATTGATATCAACCACCGAATTGAAATCAAAACACACTGAAATTATAAATACCTTCATCAATTTTGGCGTAGCATTGATGATTTCAAATTTCCAACTTTTTATAATAATGGAGTTTTCTAGCTAGTTCCCTATAGGCACTTGATAAAAAGACTTTAATTAGTTGTGATCTTTTTTCTTGTCAAATTTACCCTTCCTTTATAATCTTCTTTAATTACTCCAAATAAGTATTATCTCCAAATTAATTAATTCCTCCAAATTCATTTCATATCTCTCTTCTTCTTTTTTTTACCATATCATCAGACTCTCTTTCTCATTATTTTGCAAATTTTGTAATTCCCTCTAAAATATAATTACCTCTAAAATTTAACATTCCCTCCATAAATATTTAGCTTAATAAAAACACTTTATAATTTCTCTTTTCCTTTATACACCGTGTATACAACCAATGCACCCAATCGCTATCTCATAAGTAGATCACAATAATTATTTAGAGTACATATTATTGTTTGCCACAATAATTTTTAACATAGGTTTTTTCTTTATAATCATTCTTATCTATTTTTCCGATACATATTTTTAGGTTGATCTAGCAATATAAGATGTTGAGCAAAAAGAGATGCATGATAATATGTTGGATAAGTATAATGGCTCACATGGTGGATTATTTTGGCCTTTACAAGAACAAGCTCATCAATATTATACTCCATACGCATTCAACAAATTTCAAGTGCAGATAAGATAAGCATTCCAATACACGGTTCAAGAAGAAAATAACATTACTTTTACCGTTAAACAACGAAAAACAACTCGGTCGCATAAGGTCTCTTGGGATGGTAAAGAGGCTAACTGTACTTGCAAGAATTTTGAATTTGTTGGTATATTGTGTTGTCATATCTTAAGCGTTCTTGTTCGTAAAGATTGTTTCAAAATTCCTAGCACTTATTGGTTTTCTCAATGGAGCCGAGAGAAAGTTAATTTTGATGAGCGAGTTCCATCCAACCAACAAGATTTTGTTATGGGTTCGTCATCTACAAACAATGGTGACTTTGCTTCTATCTCTATTGAGCAAGTACAATGCCTTCCTATTTCAAAAACAAACGGACGCCCGAAGAATAAACGAATGAAAGGTAGAAAAGAGTTTATGAAACAAGTGAGACATTGTGGACGTTGCAAGCGTGTTGGTCACAATATTAGTCGATGTCTAGAGAAAAAGAATTTTAAAGACAAGAACAATGGCACACAAGTCACTAAGAAGAAAAATAAAATCTCAACAGAAGATCATATAAATCCTATTTTCAGCTTGAAGTTATAAAACTTTCATTTTTTATATATATATTTTGCTTTGGTTGCAATGGTCAATGGGATTGGTTTATAATATTTGTGATCTTTATTTGTTTCAATAAATTATGGATTTCATCTTCTAAATACAGATGTTAAACAAAAACAATAGCAAATAAAAGTTGAACAAAAAAAAAAGAAAAAGATGGAGACTTGTACGTGAATTGGTCAAACTAAAAACAAAAAGAAATACAAAGAGTTGTAGAGAAATTTAAGAACCAAATGATACGGTAAAAAAGAAAAAGAGAGAAATGGAATGAATTTGGAGGAATTAATTAATTTGGAGATAATACTTATTTGGGGTAATTAAAGGAGATTATAAAGGAAGGGTAAATTTGACAAGAAAAAAGATCACAATTAATTAAAGTTTTTTTATCAAGTGCCGATAGGGCACTAGTTAGAAAACTCCATTATTATAAAAAGTTGGAAATCTGAAATCATCAATGCTACGCCAAAATTGATGAAGGTATTTATAATTTTAGTGTGTTTTGATTATAATTAAAGTCTTTTTATCAAGTGCCTATAGGGCACTAGTTAGAAAACTCCTTTATAATAATACATCTACAATTTTATAAAGAACCGATGCATTACTATACATATAGAATATACCATTCAAGCATTAACCTCATCAATAAAACTCATAATAACGTTATAAATTAAGTGCCAAAAAACCTTCGGGTTTATATATTTATAGATAGTTTTTTTCTTATTTTTTTTACTTAATATATTTAGTAACTAAAAACTTATTAATATTAATTTGAATTTCATATTTCATTTTGAAATTAATAAACAAAAATAAACGTCAGTTATTTTATTTACATTTCACTTGATACACACATATTATTCTATTTTTTTTATCACTTTATAAACTTAACGACATTTTCTCCCTTGTGATAATTCATTTTGGGAAAATTTCATATATGTCATTACTAAACTTTTAAATATCATATTTATCCAATTAATTTTTGAAATATCAAAAATGCCATTATTAAGATATAAAAATATCATATCTACTTAAATAACTAAATTTTATCAATATATAACATTTAAGTTATTAAAAATACATTTCTAATTTACAATTATACCTTCTTTTATTTAGTGTCCATGGAACTAAAATCCCTAATTACATAACATAGATCTTTACTTTACATCTCAAATTTTTAGCGTTTTTCTTTCCTCGGTATCAAACACATAGTTGGATGAACATTTATATTTTGTGCATTCTTGATCATAATCACTACTTTTCTTATTCTCTAAAAAGTCATTTTTATCTGATAACTAATAAGTTCTATATATTTCTTCTTAAATGGTTATTTAAAATGATTCCCAAATTCAGATTATACTATAATAGATAGTATTCATTTAGTTTATTTTTGATCATTCTTCCTTTCTAAACAATTAAATTTTTTATTTTTTTTTTGTATTTATAGATAATCTTTTTTGTATTTCATTTTGTTCTGCATTTTTTTTTTTTTTTTGCTTGTAGTTAAGATTTAAGGAACATAGTCTTTCGAGTATGTATAGTGTATAATTTACTAAGTTACAGTTATAAGTTTGATATCTAATCCATTTTAAACGTCTGCTTGATATATTACACCATAAAAATTGTTGATAATGGTATTACTATAAACTCTTTTGTATAATGTAACTAGAAATTTAATAAAAGAGGGTATAAGTATAAAATAAGAATGTATTTTGAATAATTTAATTATCGATTAAATTTAATTATTTGGGTAAATATAATATTTTTATATTTTAATAATGACAATTTTAATATTTCAAAATTTAATTGAATAAATATAATATTTAGGAGCTTAAGAAATTTTCCTATTAACTTTCCCCATCGTACCATTATTAAATAAGAAATTCCAACAAGAAAAAGAAAAAGAAAAAAACTTACCCCAAAATAGCAACTAAAAATTACAAAAATCATCTTCACTTTGTCAGTCAGTCTTTCCTTTAAACTCAGATAAAAATCTCATTCAGTAAGTAAAATATTTCTTCACTGTAAACTCGCTCTATTTTCAGCTCAATCAATACGCATTCGTAACTCTCAAACCCTGCTCAATAGTGTTCCATTTTCTCAACATCAATCACCAAAAAAATAGGTATGATTTTTCTTTTTTAATTACAATCTGTAGCTCGAAAAAACATATAACCCCATTTGAATTAGGGAAAATATTATATACATTTTCTTACATAGCAACTATTATTATTATTATTATTATCATTTCTATAATTATTATTGTTATTTAACAAGTAAATGTGGAATAAGATATTTATTTATTACTGTATTAGTTAGGGTTTTGAACTTTGTAGCATATTTATTATACTGATTCATTAAGGTTTAAGTGCCTTGAAATGTATCAAAATATGATATTATTCAAAATATATATGAGTTTATTGTATGTATCCGACCAATCAAAATCTTGTAACTATTCACTTGTGTGTAAAATCTTTTAATATATATTGCTATTGCATATATCTGGTTTGGTTGCCTCTTCATTCGGTAAACGGATATGTTTGTTGACATGAAATAAGTTTTCGCGTTACAACTTACGAGAGTAAGTACCCGCGCGTTGCGGCGGTGAGATGGTAGGGGTGATAGCTAGATCATAGAGTGTGATATGTCATAGAGTATGATAATCAAATGCCTTAGCCGTACGTGCTCCGTCCTCGGATTTAAAAATTCGTCGAAGGTATATCGAATGACATCTCTTCTCTAATGAAAGAGCATGAAATTTTAAGAACACCCATATAATTTTTATAATTTATCGATGTATGGTTTGTGAGATAAAATATTTTGAATGAATTGGAAGAATAAATGATTTATGGAGGAGAGAGAAAAAAGATGATTGGTTGAGATTTGATGAGAGAGAAAGGGTGTTTGGTAATATAGAATTGATAGAAGGGGCATTTTGGGGAAGTAAATGTTGAAACTTAAAATGTTAGACGTGGACTTTTTGCTTTATAATATAGTATAGATATAGATAAGAGGTTAGGTACATACAATAGAAATAATCGAAAGTTTGGTAGACACAGGTATGTAAGTTAGATACATTGCATTGTTCTTAACTCTTAAGTCTTAATACTTTACTTTTAGCGAACCATATCTTGTCAAGAATAAAAAGGTTCTCAAGTATCCTTTTCAATGGAGTGATGCTTTTAGTGTCGTCAGCCATAATGTATTATTGTGATTTTGTTGAGACCAAGGGATTTCAGGTCAAGCTCAACTACGAGCTAGAGAGTCGAGAGTGCATGCTTGTTTTAGGCCTTTTGCTGACTCAATTTTGTGTAAAATCCACACGAAAACTAACAATTTACTATTGGTTCTGGCTTTAAGTTTATTTGCTTTGAATTAGAGTTGCTACCTTTGTCTTGTTTCATTTAAAGATTTCATGATACCCTACGACGCGTTTGGTTCACATAATGTTTTTGGAAGGAATGAAATCTTTCGAAGGAATTGGAATCTGAAGGAATGTAATTTGACGGAATGTTTTTGATTTTTTGAGAATTCAAGTGACGGAAGGAATGAAATTCCTTCCTCCATCCCCATGGAATGGAGATTCCATCAAATGATGGAATGTTTACGTTCCTACGGAATGAGATTCCTCCTTTGAACAACCAAACGCACTAAGGAATGGAATTCAATTCCAATTCCATCAAATTCTGTGAAACAAACGCGACTAAGGCAATTGTAGGGTTGAAATACTTTGTTGCATAAGTAAACTCATACGATTCAAAGGTTTATCCATGTTATTACAAACCCAGTTTCTAACGATTGATATGTATGTTGGTGCATATTCGCTGATTGTAGTTACATGCTTAGCAGCTAATAGTTTATCCACTCTCTTCATATTCGCTGATTGTAGTCACATGCCAATATTCTATTTGCACTCTCTTCCCAATTACTATGTAAAAGTTAGCTGTTTTCTATGGCCAACTTAAACTTTTCGTTACTCCAAATGTACCGGGGGGTATTCTATATTATTATACTGATGAGTTTAATCCTAATATTGATGAGTTTGTAAATTTGGCTCTCTACCCTTGGGTAGAGGTAACACTGTCTACATCCCACATTTACCACACCCTGTCTTTGACAGAATTGGGTATTGTTGTTGATGTTTAGCATTTATTGGTGTTAAGTCAAGGAAATTTATGAAGCCTATCTTCTGCTGTCAATTTGCTACAACTTAGTACCACAGTCTAGCCGCTTTATGATTTTACCCCTCAAAGATGAAAGCGAAGGTCAATATAGTGATAGATTGGAGTAGTTCTCGTTTTACCTAAGAAATAGTGGAGAATTTTGTTCTTACATTATCGACACTTTTGAACCTGAAGTCAAGCGCATATAAATTGCAACCTTAATAGGTGAGGTTGCTTGCACCTATTTTGTTCTTCTTTGAGGTGGCACTGTTTGGAAGAAATGGCTTAGTTTGGATCATTTTTTATTTCGTACAGATCAATCAGGGAGAACAAAGGATTAGCTTAGGCCGAAAGTTGTCCAAAGTGTACTTAAGCTGTGTAAGAGTGATAAAACTTCTTCAATACATTATTATTAAATGAACACTCACCCACTAGTTATCTAACAATTTTTTTATTTAGAAATAGGTGCTTCTAATAGTCTAGAACCAACGGACTTTTAGCCCAACAACAGTAACATGTTTTGACCTGAACACGTTTCATTACTATCCTGATACATTAGGGTTTCTTTCTGTCAGTTTATTATTTCGTTATCCTCTTATATTCTAGTATTCTTACATTAATTTCCTTCTTTTTTATTGCAAGACTCTTACGTACATTTCCTTATATTCAGGGACTACGTTTAAAATTGCGTTCTGCGCATTATATAAAAATGAGCACATCTGAAAACGGCACAGATTTATCCACTGATGATATTGGCACCATTGAGGAAATTCCTGAGGACACAATTTTGTATCGACAAACTTCCATTAACCTTGTGCCTTTCATTGGCCAAAGGTTTGTTTCTCAAGATGCTGCTTATGAGTTCTACTGTAGCTTTGCTAAGCAGTGCGGCTTCTCAATTCGTCGTCATCGTACCCGTGGTAAAGATGGTGTTGGGAGAGGGATTACAAGACGGGATTTTACCTGCCACCGCGGTGGATTCGCACAAATAAAACCATCGGAGGATGGGAAGGTACAAAGAAACCGCAAGTCATCCCGTTGTGGATGTCAAGCATATATGAGAATTGTGAAACGGGCAGATTTTGATGTTCCTGAGTGGCGTATCACGGGTTTCAGTAACATTCACAATCACGAGATCTCGAGGTCAAACAGTGTTCAACTTCAACTGCTTCCTGATTACTGCACCATGTCATGTGATGACAAAAGTCGTATATGTATGTTTGCAAAAGCTGGGATGTCAGTAAGACAGATGTTAAGGCTGATGGAGTTAGAAAAAGGCGTGAAACTTGGTTGTTTACCTTTCACGGAAATTGATGTGCGGAATTTACTTCAGTCTTTCAGTAATGCTGACCGAGATAATGACGCTATTGATCTTCTTAAAATGTGTAAGGATAAAAAGGATAAAGATCCAAACTTTAAATACAATTTCAAGATTGATGCCAACAGCCGTCTTGACCACATTTCATGGTCCTATGGTTCATCGGTTCAATCTTTTGAGTCTTTTGGAGATGTTGTGCTATTTGACACAACCCACAGGTTGGATGCTTATGATATGCATCTTGGAATTTGGCTCGGTGTTGACAACTATGGAACAAATTGCTTTTTTGGTTGTGTGCTTCTACGTGATGAGAATATGCAGTCATTCTGTTGGGCGTTAAAGGTGAGAACCTATACGAATTGATTTTTGTTGGTCTTTTCATCTGCATATGGCTTCTCATTAGAGATGGCAGAATTGGCAGGTTGGGTAAGGCTGACCAGGTCAAATGGGTAAGTTTTTGGTACGGGCCTAAATGAGCCAGGTTGATTGGGATGACACAAACACTTTTTTCCCCAGAACTTTAAGTTTTTAATGTACAGTTATTGTGTTATAATAACATAATTCCTAAACAAAATTATTGAAAATACACTGTGAAAGCCCTTGCGACTTATTTAATCTGTTTGACCCAGTTTGTGTAACAGATTCTGTACCTCTTTGTTTAATTTCCAGTTTATCCTTCAAAAATTTGCTTTATGTTTCATTAACACAAACACACACATTCACTGAACTTTTTGACGCATTTTTAGTGGATCATCGGTGAAAGATCTAAATGAAACTAAAATGAGTCATATTCGAGGAGGGAAGAAGAATAATTATTTGGTTATCTATCTATAATGGTCAAGGTGGTTACTTGGTGGCTTACATTATGATCTTCTTGATATCCAACAACTCTCGTCATCCTATTATTAGAATACTAAATTTGTTCAATAGCATTTCAAGTGACAGACGTTTATATTCCTTCCTCTTTCTTTGGTTTCATTCTCTTATGGCAGACATTTTTAGGATTCATGAATGGAAAGGCTCCTGAAACAATATTAACTGACCAAAACATGTGGCTCAAGGAAGCAATTGCTATTGAAATGCCTAGGACAAAGCATGCCTTCTGCATTTGGCATATTAGTTCAAAGTTTTCAGACTGGTTTTCAGTACTGCTTGGCTCACAATATGATCTCTGGAAATCTGAATTTCATGGACTCTTTAATTTGCACTCAGTTGATGAATTTGAATTAAGATGGAGGGAGATGGTTGATACGTATGGACTTCATGGAAACAAGCACATTGTCAGCTTGTATGCTTTACGCACATTCTGGGCACTGCCATTCTTAAGGTGCTTCTTCTTTGCAGGAATGACAAGTACCTTTCAGCCAGAGTCGATAAAATCTTTCATCCAACGGTTTCTAAGTGCACAGTCTGTTCTTGAAAACTTTGTGGAGCAGGTATCGCTCTGCTTTTATAAACTTTTTAGTAAGAGTTGGTAAATTGAGAGGGCCGGGACTTGGGCGGTTTTGTTAACAAGTCAGACTGTGGTAGGGCCAGTTTGGGTTGACCAACAGCCACATGGTCATACGTTTTTTTTTAAGAATTATGATTTTACAGTTTATTTTATTACAATTCGCATTAATAATTTAGTTCCTTTAATACATCGATTTAGTATGCATTAATACCTGTCTTTGTGTGCGTTATTTTATTACAATTCGCATTAATAACTTCTAAAATCTGCCCTTTTTTTTCTTTCAACAATTGTGTAACCTAGATATCCACAAAGGCGCTAAAGTCTTGTTAACCTAGATTTGACGTGACATGGTTTAGTTTGTAAGTGTGGGATAGCTATTTGATGGTTCTATTATAAATCAGTTGTATAGTGTTCAGCCATTCAAACATAAGGCATCAGAGAACCCATATTGTGTCACATCATCCTCATATATATAATATTCATATTTAGGCCAATAAGGCTCACCTGAGAGAGGCTGCATATCAAGCGGCGTTTTGGCCAAGAAAGGAGTTGCCCAGCATGTATTAGGCGCCCTCCTTGTATTTGTGTTGTGTTTGTGTCTGTGTGTGTGTGTGTATTATATATATGTGTGTGTACAAGATGCCCTCCTTCAAAAGCCCCACTCCACCATTTTGGAGGGGGCTTTCTCCTATATGATATGGCGCTATGTGTCACAAGCAGCCCCCTCCTTTGGAAGCCTCACTCCAGTTAGTCTAAGCTTTCACCATCGTTTTTGGTATTTGGGTTACACCATGTTAATAAGGGACAACATGTAAAAGATGGATGCTATTTGAGACACAAAAAGGTAAGATGATAATAAGGGAAATATATGAAATTACATTGTCAATCTAGATAACTGATCTCTTATTTTAGTAGTTAGCATAAAAATACATGACTTTTAACAACATCCTGTTGTTTCTAGGTAGCGGCATTTATAGATGCTAAAGACCAAGCTGCATTAAAACAAAAATTGATTAGAAGCCAGAAAGTATCTCTCAAAACAGGTTCACCTATAGAATCGCATGCTGCCAGTGTTCTTACTCCATATGCATTCACCAAGTTTCAAGAACAACTCGTCTTGGCCCCGCAATATGCATCCATATTAGTAGATGAAAGTTACTTCATCGTAAGACACCACACTGAAATGAATGGTGGATGTAAAGTCATTTGGGTCCCGCATGATGAATTTATTAGCTGCAGTTGCCATGATTTTGAATTTTCAGGAATCATTTGTAGACATATACTCCGTGTTCTATCTACGAACAACTGTTTTCACATCCCTTATCAGTACCTACCCATTCGTTGGCGTGATTCCTTAAATTACACAAAATCTATTCTTAATCCTGCTTTGGGTCAACCCTCAGGAAATGTTCAGATGCTACAGTCATTGGTTTCAAACTTAGTTTCTGAAACCATGGAAACGGATGAACGGTTAAACTTTGCTTGTGGTCAAATTAACTTGGTGTTGACTCGTCTCAAGGATTTTCCTCGGCCATCTAATAGTGTTAATGATGTAACTTATAACAATAGCCCGCCTGATTCATTGATTCTTCCAGAAGTTGAGGATTCTGATAGTATTGTCCAAAGTTTTACTGGGAATCCTCATGAATCGTTAAATATGGGGAATCCAAAGGAAAGGCGTCCAGATGGCTTAAGAAACCGAAGGCGTTGCTCTGTGCCATGTTGTGGGGAGTTCGGGCATGATTGTAATGAGTGCCCGCTGATGGAAGGTGATGATCTAAATGGAGATGGACTTGGGTTTTTATAGGTCTCTGCTCGTAAAGGTTAGATGTATAATATCATTAGTTTTTATGCTATTACACATTAAAATCACTATCCTTTATCAATGGATTGACATTTCTATCTGCCTAATCATTCCTTTGTGTTTTTCCTTGTTTGATTACTAATTTGTAGAAGTGACAAGATGGATGAGTCGGGCCAGTTATATAAAGGGTCAAAACAGGTTGGGTTTGAAAAGTCATTTTTTTTTGGTAATTTAATAGGTTAGGTTGACCCGTTTTTTGTATTATAATCCTGTAGGTATTTGATGCTTTATTATTAATGCAAAATATTATTATCACTGGCCTTATCTAAAATCTTTATATAAAATGGTTTAAAAGGTTGTATGAGTTAAAAATGGATATTGGATGACTTTTAACCAGTTCAGCCTGTTAGTAGTTGAACTTGCCACCTCTTGTAGAATGGACGTTTTAAGTATACTGGCCATAAGGACACTTGGTTCAAAGTTCCTGGCTATGCAGCTTGCCAGCTTTTAACCAGGTTGTGTTGTATGGAACATGTCTCCATTGTCTATGATAGACCGACTGACAGAGAGTGTAAGTTTGCCTCCAGTATGCAATAAGCATCGGGTGGATCCTCACAGCTGAATGACCTACTGCCTGATAATCTAAGTAGGCATTATGCATATCCATAAGCTTTATATAAAAAATATATTATTTTTGTTTGTTAACGTTATGTAGTGCTTATTGACGAAAAATGATTAATCCTCCTAAATATCGTCCTAACATTGTTATCATCACACATGTTACAATAAAAGGATGAGATTAGGAGAGAAAAGTGGATAACCTTGGCATGGAATGAGGACATTAGGAGGACTATTAGGGAGATGAGTTAGGGAGATCTATGATCTATCAGATGCCAAAGCGGGGCTGCCTCCTGGGGTGAAGTTCAGGATTCAATTTCTGGCATAAGTGAGTTGCGATTATTTGGGGTAATTTAGGAGTAGAGTAGATATGTTCAAACATTCGATACCTTATATGGATGTTTATCCTTGTTTTTGGAGGTACAATTACTTTTTATGTTCTATACTTTTATATGTAGTTAAGAATATACACATAATTTTCGATATAACGAGTAAAAAAGAAAAATTTGTGATTAAATTTGGGGTTCATAGTATTTTATGTTTTGTAACTTGTAACATTTTAAGTTAGGATTTAGGATCGCTTGTTTACCAGGAATTCAAGTTCAACTTATCCAACCTCATAAATAACTTTTATAATTTTCATTGTTTTGTAACTTGTATTTTGTGTTGTACGCATGGTTGTGAAAACCGGTCAATATAGCCGATATTTTGGAATCAGGTCGTGTATCTGTGGGCTACCTGTACGAGTTTGCCATACTCGGTCAAAAAATGGGTCAACACCATGGACTCGGGTGGGTAAACTTTGGTCAAACTCGGTCAGATTGGTCAAGAATCGACAGAATTGTTCAAATGCAAATTTATACTGCACTAATTTTGTCAAATACATTCTCCTTGCATTGTTGAGACTTGAGGCGATACTTATTTTCCCGTGGCTATTGATCAAATGATGTCGAGGCCTCGAGGGTAAGCATCCCAAGTTTCTTTTCATTGTTTTTTCTTCTATAGAATTTAAAATGCCCGCTAGAAATAGCTCCCAGCAAAAAACAAGGTCATCGTTAAAACTTACAATTTGTTTCTGCTAGTAGTTTCTGAGTACTAGTAACTATTGTAATTAATTGGTTAATTAATTTTCCAATTGAAGTACTTTCCTCAAGTTTAGAATGACTAACTAATGAGATAGATGAAGTTCTTAAACGCGAGTATGTGATGAAAATAGATGAACAGATGGATTATATTGTGTTTTAAATGCTTGTTAGGATTTATGTAAGCTATACTATATTATCCGGGTGTGAAAGCTATTTATCAACAAAGAATAAATTATAAAAGGGTTAAGCTAAAACAACCCAAGTACCCAACTTTACTGTGTAGTCAAAAGTCAAAACTGATTCGACTTAATTGGGAACATAAATTGTTTAACGAAATAATGTACACCCAACAATGCAAATAAACTTAAGAAATGTATAGCCATGTAAAGTGAACACATGTTGTAAATCCAAGTAAATCAAGGTAAATCTTGCAAATAGAGTAGTTTTAACACTAAGGGGTTGTTTGGGGTTCAATTTTAAAATAGATTTTCAGGTGATTACATTTCTAAGTTTTAATATCACAAATAGTTAGTTTTTGGTGTTTGGGTAAAAGCTTTCAAAAGTTAGTTTAATGATTTGTTTTGTCCTATGAACTAATTAAGATGCGGATTTTAGATATAAAAAAAAAAAAAAAAAAAAAAAACAATATCACTACATCCAAATTATTGTACCGATTTTTCTCAAACATTCATTTTGTTATAGAGTATATTATATGATTCCGATATTCCGTTCTTTATTTGTTTAGAAATCAACAGCTACAATTAGAAAGTGAAATGCGACATGATGGCAGCCATTCAACATTCCTTTTGCCACAAATATTCCCTATTCCTATATTCCACATAGAATAATTACTTAGCTACCCCATATTACAAAAGTTAGACATATATCACCACCACCACCATAGCTAGCTGGAATTGGCGGCGTCATCGGAGACGGGTGGTTGGTTTGCCGTAACGAATTTATTACTTCTCGTGCTGCCGGCGAGAGGACTCCGGTGAGTGGGTCGAGGGTGAATGTGTTCCCCTGAATATGAGACAATATAAATAGTCGGGTCCATATGGCTTTGCTCCACTTGTTTCCTTGCCCCGCAAGCTTTTGTTGTGCTACATTTGTAGTAATTTCTAATCACACAAACACAAATTAACCATCAATTCAATTACCAACTTAAGTACTTAACAACTTTATTTCATGCATGACTAAAAAGTTGTTAACACATGTACAAATACTATATCACTTCTTAGTCAATATATATTATATATAAAAACTTAAAAGCTTATTTTTGAGATATCTTAATCTTAAAATATTACTCTATGTTTTTCTTAAATTCCGGGAAAACAATGAACGAATTTGTTAGTATATACATATTTTAATGTAGCGTATCACTTCATGAATAACTTTATAGAGATGCACAACCTTTTGATTAGTTTATACTTTTCATGAATATTTAGCTCAAGGGCATTTTCTTAATTAGATGCGTTAAGGGTACGTATAGTACTACTAACTTAACATATATATCCTCCAATACTTGCACATACCGGAATCTTAAACACAACGATCGAATCGAGTATCTATCCAATAATTAAGACATTATATACATACAATTATTATCTTCAAAAGCGGAGTTAGGATTTAGGTTAAGGGGGGCAAAGTGTGAAGATCGATCAGCTATAGAAGATTGGGGGAGGCCCGATTGCTCAAACTTGTCTTTTTTTTTTTTTCTTAATGATGGCCATAGACAAAACCTGCACTGGAAGGTTGGCTGGTTGGCCCCCCAACCACGGGCCAAACCGTGTTGGCTAATATATATTGTATATATAATGAAGATGTACAATGAAAAAAAGAACCTTGGAAAAGGAGAGCCTTTGATAGGTTTTTGACCATATTTCCTCCATGCCCATGTATCATTACATAATTCTTCTTGTCTCAATTCCACCACTGTCTTCTTTTGTTGGTTTTTCCTTCAAATTTAACCAATTTTTAAAAATACAAACCCTATTTATCATGGAATCAAATATAACATTTTTGAAGCATTAGTTAATAAAATTACCTTTTTTTACTTGGACTCTCATTAGCAAAAGAATCAATAGAAGCATCCAACACATTCACTTGTTCATCATCATCATTAGAAACATCATCCGTGACACCTAGGGTGCTTTCCACGCCCGGTCGATGAGAACACCCTTCCTTGTACACTTCCTCTAATCCCTCGAATGGATTTTCGCCATAATTCAAGTATGAAAATGGTTTTATATTGTCGAAAATATCATCGTATATATCTATGGTAGTATTAGAGGTTGTGTTTGTATCAGAAGTGGCAGTTGCATGATCATTTGAGATGGTGGTGCAGCTTCTAACCACCGCATGCAAATCCCATTCATCATCCATATTTTGAGGAATTTGTGTCTGAAAAATGGAGACTTTAGTGACCTTTATCCTCCGGTCAACTGGTGGGGAGCAGCCGGAAAGGGTTGACTTTTTTAAAGACCGTGTGGCTGAAGAATACTTTGACTTTTATAATTGAGGAATTAATATATAGTTGAATCAAAAGGTGAATATAAGTGCGTGGTTATATATGAAACACAAGTTGTGTTGTGTATTTTGCCCTTTTGACTTTTGTTCTAAGTGTTAAAATATGGGCCCATTTCTTGATTTGCTTTGACTATTTATATGGCCTTTAGGCTTTAACCACATAACTCATACGTACCTATCAATTTATATCAAATTAAGACTAACGCATAAGTCTTAATTAATAGGTTACAATCATATAAAGTGCTCCTACAAATAGTTCAAAATGTAATTACATACTCTTACCTTTTAAGATAACCAAATTGGCTAATTATAAATTGTGATTGGTTATTGGGGTGTTTTGTGCTTTTTATCATGGTCAATGCTAAATGATAATAGAGTTGAAAGAATATTTGAAGATCGACTCAAATATACTCTTCTTAATTAATTTTATTAAAGGGCGATCATGGATATGGGTTCGAGTCATTTTTGCCAACGTTTCTCAAACCTCGATGCATGTTATCATAACGTGGCTTCTTATTATCAAATGATGACTTTGGTTTGTGCTAAAAAAAAAAAAAAAAAATCTAAGATAAAAATGGTTGTTGGTTCGTGATTCATACTAGTTCGAGTAGGTCAAGTTAAAATCGAGTTTGTTATTAATATAAAAAAGTTACAATCATATTCAATATGTTTTTTTATAAGATGTAAAAAAAGTAAAAATGTAGACTGTTTTATTCTACCAAAAGGTAGTTAGAGATGATGGTTTATGAGAATGACCTTCGGTTATTTTAGAGGGTAAAGATCAAAATTTTGATTTCTGGTCTTCAAAAACAACAAATTTTTCATTTGATCTAGATAAAAAATTTATTAGGTCAAAGTATGCCTTATTAGGTCAAAGTATGCCTTCAAGATGTCAAGGTCTCTAGGTTTAGGATTTAAACTAAGGATGCAAAATTTCAAGACGTCATGGATTCGAGTTCAAATCTAGAAGGTTTCAAAGTTTTTTGTTTAAGTTGAAACTTGAAAACTCCAATACGTTACTCAAACAATGTCTTAATGTCATTGGTGTCCAATGGTCCATATTCCGTTTTAGGTAAAATAAAATAAGAATTAAAATAAAACAATAGGTTTTCTTTCACTAAAAATCATTATGTATTATGAAATCATCGTGCATCAATTGTTTCGTGAATCTTCGTGCATCAATTTAACCATGGTCTAAGGGTCAAGATCTTGTCTTATTTGTTTTACTTTAATACTTATTTTACAATACTCAACTCCTTAGTTATATATATATATATACCAATATACTAAAACAGGATTGCGCATTTTTTTATTAACACTTGGTGCATTTCTTGCATGACATGAAATTCCTAATGAAATACAAGTAGCTTATAAAATAAAATATACGATAAGTTTAAACATCCAATTATATAAATTCATATACAAATCTAATTATATACGATACAATTCGATTTATTTTACACCGCAATTGGGTTTTCGTTGTCGACAATTCATATAACCCCATTGTCACATTCACAACGTTTGCAGGTGTTCTTCATACATATGTAGTTCAAATTTATATTTGTTTCAGTTTTATTATTTAAAATTTATTTATTTATTAACTCATATAATATTTAAATTTGTAATAATGTTTATTCTATTTGAAATAACAATTCTCCAATTATGTACATGATAGTTATAAACTTATAATTATAATAGGGTGACACCACTATGTTTTGTTTGATATGTATTTTATTTTTTTTTATAACTTTCTTAATTTTCCATTCGTCTATGTTATGCATGGTTTATTTATTTAAAGTACTTTTGTCATTCAAATACACACAATGACAACTTCTAGATTTTTTGGTATGGAATATTATTATCACCTATATTGTGTTTATTTTTTCAAATGCACTGAAACCACAACACTTGAGTTTATCTAACTTAATTGATAAAAAAATATATAAATCTAAGTATAAATTTTACTAAGTAAAATTATTAATCTTCCTAACTAAATAATCTAAAGATCGTCCTAAACATGATAAAAACTTATGGATATATATATATATATAGTCAATCCTACGATATATATAATCAATCCGTACATCGTACGAGTATTAAGACTAGTATAACTCTTATTATCTATATATATATATATATATATATATATTATCTATAACTCTTATAAAACAATAGTTAACCAAGCATTTTAAAGCCCTCTTGCAAATCTAAAACTAATTTAAAAAATTGTCACATAAGATTTTATCCTATGTGTCAACTCCATATTTTTCTTTAAATAAACTATATATTTAGAAAACAAATGAAGGTATATATGTTAAAATAAATAAATAAATAAATATATTGTAAAAATCTAAGATCTTCTCATTAAATAATATGATATCTTCTCTTTAGTTTAAAAAATCACATCTATACCTAATGATATTTCATTATCTTTTTTATTCAACATTTATATGAGGTTCCTTTCGTTTTTTAATGGTGATTATATGAAAGTTTGCTCAGGCCGTTGGTTAGTTGGAATTCTCATTAGTGGCAATATTTAAAGTTTATAAGCTTTTTTATCACCACTAAATTATATTCGTCTTATATGAGTTAAGAGCTTTGTATAATATCATACTTTTCTGAAAGAATTATGTTAATTCTTTCGTTCATATTACTAAAAAAAATGATGTACAATTTTTGGTTTAATTCTTTTATCTTTTTTTGAATTTTATGATAATGGTTAATATAATCTCTTTCTTCTTTTGTTTTGATCCATTCCATTAACTCATTCGTTTACATATTAAACGTTTCATTAAATGTATACTATCGATTTTCATTGTTTGATGATTTTTTCATCTAATGCTCATCTTAATGCATTTTAATTATAAATTATATATTATTATTATAATCTTTACAAAAAAGAAAATATATTTAAACTTTAGATTTTTTTTCATTTGTTTTAGCTATTCATTTTGTATCTAATATAATATGCTCTTTGTCCATTCATCCAAGCATGTTTTTTTTATGGATCCAACTATCAAAAATGACTTAAGTATTAGATTAAAATTGCATACTATTTCAGTATTTTGGTATTTAAATGTAGCTCATTGTAAATTTATTAATGTCAATATTAAAAGTTTTAAAAAATTAATATAACTACCGCACATCGTGCGGGTAAAAAACCTAGTATATATATACACAAAGGGAAAAGAGAATATAAGGCTGTCTGACACCTAAACTTAGGTGTGGAACCCCTCATATACTAATATTTTATTATTTCTTATTTAATGAATAAATGCATAGGCCCCCATGATTTTTATGGATTAAAAAAACAATATGTGAGTGTTCCACACCTAAGCTTGGATACCCGACAGCCTTATATTCTCATCCCCATATACAAAATGCATTTTTGATCCATAAGATTTTCTACCATTTGCATAAATTTGGATCATTTTTGTAAATGGTGTGATATAAGAACTAAAAATACACTTCGTTACAAAAAAAATTTAGTTATAATCCCTTGCGGAAAAACCAATTAATGTGTCTAAGTATATTATATTGTACTTTTATTCTATCTCAATTGTACGGTGTTACATTTGTGGTTTTTTAATGATTAAATATTAAGGTGACGATAGTAAATATTCAAATATTTTTATAAATTAATATATGCTTTGGGGGTTATTCTTCTTGATTATAAGGCTGATAACTGCCTGACATACAATACGAAACCTACTAAGGTTAAACATAAAACTATACAACTTGGTCATATTAACATATTTGTGTTAGAAGTTACCAGTCCTACTTGGTTGTTTGCTTGCAACCAATCTTATTGTTTATTTTTTATTTTATTTATTTATTTATTTTATCAGCGAATTAGTATTTAGTAGTTAGCATTCAAGACATCATAGTGAGATTCAATTGAGCAGTATGCGGTGCTCGAACTATGCATATCTGGAATGAAACTCATGACTCTCAAAAATCCCCCTTAATTATCCACTCCTACAATGGTTGATTGTTGTTTGTGACCAACCTAAAATCCAAGTTAACATCTTATATATCATGGTCATTTTACTATTTTAGCATTTAAAATTAATTGAATATTACTCTTTTTAGTATAATTATAACCTATTGTTAGTTCGAATTCGTTAGTTCGAATCAAACCAAAGATGAACTATGCTGGAAGGATATGGAAAGTAAGAGTGGGCGTGGGCCGTGTGGCCCCTGTCAACACTTTCAAAAGAGTGAACATTTTCTATTGGTTTCAAACTTCCATATTATATTGTCAAATGTTAATGGATCGAAAAGATCCATTTGCATGATAGGCCCACATTGAGAGGTTGCAATAAGATTTTAGGACTTTCTAGAAAGTTATGTGCCCGTCTAATAACAGTTTGAGATCGTAAGTGCTCTTCTATTATCTTAAAAAATTGTAGTGATTAACCTATCAAAAAGAATATGATGTGTTTTACATGTTTGTTCGGAGAACTATTAGGAGTAACAAACCAATTGGTATAAGTGACGGTTAAAAGAATTGCTATTTTGGACCCGCGATTGAATGTTAAAAAAAAAGAAAAAAAAGTTTTCCTTATCGTATATTTTTCCTTACTTATTTTAAACAGTTTTATGATATCATGTATGATTTATTTCCCCTTAAAGACAGAAGGTGTTGTGCAACAATGTTTTCTATCACTTGTTTAATGCCAAAAAATAAAATTAATCTAACAATAGATGTTATTGCTATTTTGTTGACAAAAAGAAAAAGACAGACCCAACCCACTTCAAACACTTACTGCGCATAAAAATCTTTTCCCACTTAATTGAAATAGTGTGATCGCTTCCCAAATCTATCACCATTACATTACACCCAAATTTTATTGGGCCAACAAGTTATATGTGCATGTACACTTGTATCTTGGAATAAAAGAAAAGAAGGTTGAATTTGATTCTGGTAAATGGTCCAAAAAGAATCTTGACAATGTGTTTGACAATGGTTAAGTCAACAAGGCTTTAGATATAGGTCAACTGGTCCTAGGAGAGAATTTCGTAAATTTAATTTTTGATTTTAGATATTAGGAATAAGTATATGAAAATTTATAAAAAACCAACTGGGTTGGATCAGTGGTTGGAGTTCATGCCTCTGGAAACAGAGGTCATGAGTTCGATCTTTATGCCCAGCAAGGCTGGAGGTCCTTTTCTACCTATGGTAGAACCTGGAAGCAGCCTCTCTACCTTTGATAGGGGTAAGACTGTCTACATATCAACCTCCCCAATACACCGTCGAAGACGGTATTGGGACCCAAAACCCGTGGAAGACGACATTGGAAGTTACTTTACTTTTTTTTATATGAAAATTTATAAAACTTATAATGTTTTGTAATTACATGAATCTAACTTATAAAACATTTTTGTACATAACAAACTTTTAATCTTCATCTATTGTATCCAATTACTTCTTCATACATTTTTACACTAGGTGGTTCAAACCTACCCGATGAACGGCGTCGATTTTTCGTAATGTATTCATTAAAAGGTCCAGGGTCGATAAAAACCACAAACTTTAAAGAAAATATGTGAGTATTTATTTGTTTCAAAATAAAATAAATGTTTAGACAGAATATGTCTGTTTCTATTTTTATGGGCAATAAGACAATAATACTAATGTTTATATTTACTCTAAAAAATACCAAGAGATAAAGAATTCCAAAAAGTTATGCAAATTCGAAAAAAATATAAAATTAAAAAAGAAACAAAAAAGATGCAGAGAAAAAGTATAATAACAAGAAATACAAAAAGAATTTTGAAAAAAAATGTTATAAAAAAGACCAAAAATAAAAGTAAAAACTTTTTTTTTTAAAAAAAACAATACAAAAGGGTCAAAATGTCATTCTCAAATTCTAATAAAGGAAAAAAAATAATAATAAAGGTTTTAAATGAAATTATCAAAAATACCAAAAAAATGCAAGCAAAACAAATAAGTATTTAAAAAGATTTGTTAGTCTTGAACCAACAACGTCTCTTTTACAAAGTGAGAAACCAACTCCATCTAACTAATCATTTCTTTTAAAAGGTATATATGCCCGTTCATTAGACATGTAGTTTTAAAATATATAAATTTTATAATAATTGTGAAACAAAAAATGTATTACCAATATTACAATTTAATAAATACGAAAGCTAAAAAAGAAATATATGAAAATTAATTCCATATAAATAGTGATTCCAAATTTATTTTTTTTTAACTTTAGTTAAATAAAAAGAGAAACAAAAAGTGTATGACTAATATCACAACTTAATCAATACGGAAGCTAAAGAAGAAATATATGAAAATTAACTCCATATAAATATTGATTCAAATTTAATTTTTTTCCAACTTTAGTTAAATAAAAAAAGAAACAAAAAGTGTAGAGTAATCTGAAAAATACATACCAATTTATCAACAAAAACCATCTCGAACGTTTTAATGTTCTTCGGGTTTTTTTACTCTGAAACAGTCCATACATGAACAACACAAAGTCGTAGATGATGATTAACATGTGTTGACTTAAGATTTTCAAGATGAACTAATGTGGTCTTATTTTTTGTCGTTGAAAAGCCATAATGAACTCATAATCGACAACAAACTAAACTAAAAGAGAGAATAATAACAATAACAAAAGAATTCAAATAATAATAATGATTAAATATGAACAAAGTATATAAATAAAAAAAACCTTTTTGGTAGTTGATCGTAGCTTCTTTTTTTTGCCGTAAGTTTTTTCTTAGGGTTGAGAATATATGAGGGTTCTTTCTAGGTGGTATACCCTTTTTTTTTTCCAACTTTAGCTAAATAAAAAGAGAAACAAAAAGTGTATGATCAATATCACAACTTAATCAATACGAAAGCTAAAGAAGAAACATATTAAAATTAACTCCATATAAATATTGATTTCAGTTTACCCTTTTTTGTTTTCAATTTTAGTTAAATAAAAAGAGAAACAAAATATGTAGAGTATATAATTTGAAAAATACATACTAATTTATCAACAAAGAGCATCTCACACGTTTTGATTTTTCTTTGGATTGTTCCATTCTGAAACGGTCCATACATGCACAACACGGAGTCGTAGATGATGATTAACATGTGTTGACTTAAGATCTTCAAGATGAGCTAATGTGGTCTTATTTTTTGTTGTTGAAGAAAAACACATAATGCCTATAATGGACAACAAATTAAATTAAAAGAGATAATAATAACAATAACATAAGAATTCAATGTTAAATAATAATAATAATAATGATTAAATATGAACAAAGTATATAAATAAATAACCTTTATGGTAGTCGATCGTAATTTTATTTTTTTTGCCGTAGGTTTTTTCTTAGGGTTGAGAATATGTGAGGGTTTTTTCTAGGTTATATATATATAGATAATAATAATAAAGATTTTTTATTAAATTTTTTATTAACTGTAGGTCATTTTTTATTATACAAATATTAAAAAAATAGAGCATTAATAAAGAGAGTATTAGGGTAAAGAAGGGAGATTAGGAATGCCAAGAGTACTCCCAACCTCCCCTTTTAGTTATATTATAAATATTGTAAATAACAACTGATCTAATAACTTATTAACCAATCACAAGGTTCGACTTTATTATTATTATTATTATTATTATTATTATTATTATTATTATTATTATTATTATTATTATTATTATTATTATTATTATTATATACACTAAAAGACAACTGATCTAATAGCTTATTAACCAATTATAAGGTTCGATTCATCAAATTAGAATTTACTTAGTCATAATTCTTAATTAAAATAAAAATTGAAGCCACACAAAAATTATATAATATATTTATAGAATATAAAATAATTTGATCTATAATAGTAATGTCGATCGTATGCTAGGAACTAAAATATATTTTACTTATGTAAAATAAAAATCAATGGATATATGTTATCTAAATTAATGGATATGTTGTCAATCGATATGTTAATCAAAATGAACAATAATAATTATAAAAATATAGAAAATAAAGGATTAATTAGGTTATAGAATAACAATAATTAAAAAATATAGAAAAATAAAGAACTAATTACATTAGAGAAGTAAGCTCAATAAAGGAGATTAGGGGTATCAAGTGTATCCCCAAGCCCTCTTTTAGTTATACTAGGTAATCAACTGGTATATTAAGCGGACATTTGAATAGAATTTGATTTTATAATGATGCACCACAATGAACGTGTTTAACTTTTTATTACGTTCAACATTATTATATTGTATATTTTGAGTAAGCTGATATTATAATAATCAATTTTAATTTACATATTTGTTTCCTATTTCAATAGATACTTTTCATGATTATCTACTAAAAATATTTTAAAGTTATACTATCTTAGAATAAATTTTCATTATTCTTTTTTTTTTGCCTACTTTTAATTATTATCGGATGATGTCATTAAAAAATCAAGAAGTTTTTTTTAATATAAAATGAAATCATCACAATCTTGTTATATTAATATAAGAGATATTATAGATTGCTAAAGTTTCATATAAAACAAAAATGGTATTGATCACATTCAGTTGTCAAAGAAGATAATATGTAAGGTTATGTACTTACGTATGTGTTGAAGTTATAGCCTAAACTGAAACTTACTAAACCTGAGGGACCATTCTTGTATGTTTTCTTTCTTCTTGCAGGTTTGGGCTCATTTTGAAAGAAGAGAAAAGAAGGAGGTCAAGAATGTAACTTATATTATTTCTGCTCTATATATCTTCAATATACCCAATAAGGGTTTCTTAAGAGACATAGATAGAAAATCACCCGTTTGGGGTTTTGTACGATCTCTCCTTTTTTGTTTATATTCGTTTATTGTAATAGAGCTATTATCAAAATAGATAATAGATTTACAACCGAGTATCGGGGGTAAATTATTTTAGGTTTTGTGTTGATTAAATTGATTGAAATCAGTTCTTGGTTGTTTGATTGGATTAAGATTCAATATATATGGTTGTGTTTAGATTTTTTAACATGGTATCAGAGCCAGGTTACGGAAAATACTAATTTCATCTAAATCCTTTCAATAATATTTTTAGGGTTTGTTGATCGATTTGGGGTTTTTTGATTAGATCTGGTTTTTCTTGAACGGCATATGATTATTTAATCACCGTTTGAGTTTACAGATCTAGGTGTGTACGGAAACCCTAATTTCTTGTTTTAGGGTTAGGGTTTTCTGGTTGTTCAGATCTTCTGGGTTTATTCTATTGACTAAGTGAATCAATAGATAAACTCTCTCTCCTGGTGTTCTGCTGTTTTGATCCTGCTTTGTTTATTGACTAAGTGAATCAATAAACTAGTAGGGTTCCATCATCTGAGCCTTCTAAATAGCACTGTTTGCATCCCCTCCTCCCTTCTCTCTCTATACTTATTTTGTTTCTTTTTTTTCAAAAGTTTTTTTTATCATCTTTTTCTCACAAAACCAGCAGTGTTAAACTTGACCTACCTCTGTGAGAGGCAAGGAATCCTGTCCCTGGCACTGTTTGGGAGATAAAAGATTACTTTCCTTTTTTTAAAATATATATATATATATATATATATATTTTCTCTCCTTTATTCTTTTATATATTCTTGCTTTTTTGTGTGTTCTTGTTGTTGTGTTAGTTTTTTGTGTTGTTCTTCATTCTGTGTAGTTTATTATCTGTACTTGCTTGTTTCTACTTGCTATCATGGATATGGATGATAACCTGCATGACTATGATTATAACACTGATAATGAATCTGTTGAAGGTGAAAATGCAACAAGAATTAGTAAACTTGATATAAGTCACCCTTTACATTTGCATCCTAATGATTCTGCCTCCTTGACTGTTGTCTCTATTAAACTCAAAGGAACTGAAAATTATAATATCTGGTCTTGTGTTATGATGCTTGCTCTTGAGGGTAAAAATAAAATTGGTTTTATTGATGGAACCTGTAAAAGGTCTAATAGAGATGAGGTTTTAGGAAAACAATGGGATAGAGTCAATGCTGTTGTACTGGGTTGGATTTTGAACTCTATCTCTGAAGAGTTGTATGTTGGTCAAATTTTCTCAAAAAGGGCTTCTCATGTCTGGGCTGAATTACAGGAAACTTATGATAAAGTTGATGGTTCTGTTACTTTTAATTTGCATCACAAGATTAACTCTCTTTGTCAAAATGGTTCTACTATTGCTGATTATTATCATAAACTGAATGCTCTGTGGAAACAATTTGATGCTTTGGTCAAACTGCCTAAATGCACTTGTCATGCTGCTGAGGATTTTAAAAAACATAATCAATTGTTAAAACTAATGCAGTTCTTAATGGGTCTTGATGATGTTTATATGCAAGTTAGAAGTAATATTCTGTCTAAAGATCCTTTGCCTGATGTGAGACATGCTTATGCTATTATTTCTGGGGAGGAGTCACATAGGTTGATCTCTAGTGGCAATTCTGGTAACTCTCAAAAGGTTTCATCATCTGTTTTTCACTCTAATGTGAATAACAAAACTGATTTTAAAACTGGATTTCAAAGGAAAGTCTCAAATGGAAACAATTTAAGGTCTGGGAACAAAAACTCAACTTTCAAAAGGAATCCTGGTGGTCCTTCTGTTGTCTGTGAACAATGTGGTTATAATGGTCACACAATTGATAAATGTTTTCAACTCATTGGGTATCCACCTGATTTTGGAAAAAAGAAGACAAATGGCTTTCAAAACACACAAAATTTCAACAAAAGATTTGTAAACAACAATAATGCTGTTGGTTCTAGTTATGCTGCTTCTTTTTCTGATGAACAGATCTCTCAGCTCATTTCTTTGATTAAGGAAAATTCTGTTGGTGCTCCTAGTCAAAATGTTAAAGTTAACATGGCAGGTATAACTCTGGTTAATAACAATAAATTCTTTAACCAAAATTTTCACAAATTTGTGTGTTTTAACTCTAAACTTAAGTCTACTTTAGAGAAATTGGGCTTAATTTGTGACTCTGGAGCCAATCAACATCTTACCTATACTGACAAGTATCTTGTTAATGTTATTGACATCTCTTATTTGAAAATAAGGGTCTCTCACCCTAATGGCACTGAAGCTTACATAACAAAAGTTGGTAACATGGTTTTGTCTAAAGATATAGTTTTGTATGATGTTTTGGTTGTTCCTGAGTATTGTGTCAACTTAATATCTGTTCATAAGATGTCAAAGGATAATAAGTGTATTGTTGCTTTTAATGAACATGAGTGTTATGTGCTACCTCAGGATTTGAGGGATGTGAAAATTCTGGGGATTGGTAGACAGATTGATGGTCTTTACTACTTTGATCAAGGTATTAATAATTGTCCTGTTACTTCTTGTTCTGTAAAATAAGTTTGGCATAACAGACTTGGTCATCCTGCAGACCAAGTCTTGACTGTTTTAAATAAAGAAGGTGTCCATAATTTTTCAAAAAATGAAGAAGTTTGTGAAATCTGTCAAAAGGCTAAACAAGTCAGGGAACCATTTCCTTTAAGTGATCACAAATCTAATGAACTTGGTGAACTTGTGCATCTTGATGTCTGGGGTCCCTATAAAGTTACTAGTTTTGAAGGATACAAGTATTTTTTGACTGTGGTGGATGATTATTCTAGGGCTGTATGGGTGTACATGCTTAAATCTAAAACTGAAGTCTATGATTGTGTAGTTGTGTTTTATAATTTGGTTTTAAATCAGTTTAAAAAAAGGGTAAAAACTTTTAGAAGTGATAATGGAACTGAGTTTTGCAACAAAACCTTCACTATGTTTTGTGAAAACAATGGTATTGTTCATCAAACTTCTATTGCATATACACCTCAACAAAATGGGATTGTTGAGAGGAAGCATAGGCATCTTCTTAACATTGCTAGGGCTCTTCTGTTCCAGGGGGGATTACCGCTGTTTCTATGGTCTGAATGTGTTTTGACTGCTTGCTATTTGATTAACAGATTACCCACTTCTGTGTTGCATGGAAAATCACCTTATCATATGATTTTTGGACATGAACCTTCTCTGGCTCACTTTAAGAACATTTGGATGTCTTTGCTTTGCTACCATCTTGTCTAATCAAGACAAGTTTAGTAGTAGAGCAGAGAAGTGTGTGTTTGTTGGTTATGCTAGTAATAAGAAAGGCTATAAGTTGTATAGTCTTGATAAAAAACAATTTACTTTCTCAAGGGATGTGAAGTTCTTTGAGAAGGTGTTTCCTTTTAAAATAAGAAATGAATCTGCCTTAAATAATGACCAGGGAATAAATCAAATTAACTTCTTTAATTTGTGTGATGAACCTGACCTGCCCTATGATGATAATGACCCTGTAATTAACCCTAATAGTGATGGCATCAACTCTACATAGTCTGGTACTCCTACTATTGATCTAGGAGGATTGTCAAATGATAATTTACCAGATTCCAATGAGAGTACCACTGTGCATGAGAGGGCTGCAACACTTGAAGAAACATTATATCTGAGGGTAACAATCAAGTAGAAGTTCCTGTAAATGACCTTGAAATTCAAAATACTTCTCAAATTGGAAATAGAAGGTCTGAAAGGTCATCTCATATGCCTAACAAATACAAAGATTTTGTAATTGACTCTAAAGTTAAGTTTGGAATTGAGAAATTTGTTAGTTATGCTAATCTTGACCTTGAAAGTCTTGCTTTTGTGTCTGAATTGAATAAATCTGTTGAACCTTGTCATTACTGGCAAGCTTGTAAAGATAATAAATGGGTTGAAGCCATGAATCTTGAAATGAATGCTTTGTATGACAATGACACTTGGGAAATTACTGAATTACCTGAAGGAAGAAAACCAGTAGGATGTAAATGGGTTTATAAAGTTAAGTATAAGGCTAATGGTGAGATAGAAAGATATAAGGCTAGGTTAGTTGCTAAGGGATATAGTCAAAAACCTGGGGTTGACTTTGATGAGACCTTCTCCCCTGTTGTTAAGATTGTTACTGTTAGATGCATGATAAATTTAGCTGTGCAAATGAATTGGCCTTTGTTTCAATTAGACATTAATAATGCTTTTTTATATGTTGAGCTTGATGAAATTATGTATATGACTTTACCTGAAGGATACTTTAATCCTGATGATCATAAAGTGTGCAAATTAAAGAAATCCTTGTATGGTTTAAAACAGGCTCCAAGACAATGGAATGCAAAATTAACTCATGCTTTACTTGAAAATCATTTTGTGCAGAGTAGAAGTGATTACTCACTTTTTACAAAAAGTGAGGGTGATATATTTATTGCATTATTGGTCTATGTTGATGATATCATTGTCACTGGAAACAATCTTGATGTTATTAATGACTTTAAAATGTTTCTTAAGTCTAAGTTTATGATTAAGGACTTGGGAATACTCAAATACTTTCTAGGAATTGAAGTTATTAAAACTGAATATGGCTTGTGTTTGTCTCAAAGAAAGTATTGTACGGATGTATTAAGTGAGTTTGGTTTGCTTGCTTGTAAACCTTCTGCTACTCCTATTGAGCAGAATCTGATCATTACTAGTGAAGCTAGTGAGAAAGATAATGTTATTGATAATGTCACTGAATATCAAAAACTTATTGGGAAACTTATCTATCTTACTCACACTAGGCCTGATATTGCTTATTCTGTTCATTGCTGAGTCAATTTATGCATAAACCTTTGAAGTCCCACATCAAAATTGCTCTTAGAGTTTTGAGATACTTAAAAGGGTCACCTGGTTTGGGGGTTCACATTATCAAGAACCCCAAGCTATCTCTTGAAACCTTTGTTGATGCAGACTGGGCCAAATGTGTGGTCACCGGAAAGTCTGTTACTGGATTCTGCTTGTTTCTAAATGGCTCTCTTGTGTCTTGGAAAAGTAAGAAGCAACTCACTCTATCTAAATCTTCTGCAGAAGCAGAGTATAGAGCTCTGGCTTCTGTTACTTCTGAGGTAATTTGGATTCTAAAATTACTTGATGATTTGAAATGGGGCAAGTGGCTTCCTGTTTCTGTATATTGTGATAGTGAGGCTGCAATTAAAAATTGCAGCCAATCCAGTGTTCCATGAAAGGACCAAACATCTTGAAATTGATCTCCACTTTGTGAGAGATAAGATTACTGCAGGTGTCATTGAAACCAAGAAGGTTGAGTCTGCAAATCAGATTGCAGACATTCTCACCAAAGGGTTGAATAAAGTTCAACATGATAAGCTTGTTTCAAAACTGTGTCTCTATGATGTGTTTCAGGTTTAGGCTAAGAGGGGATGTTGAAGTTATAGCCTAAACTGAAACTTACTAAACCTGAGGGACCATTCTTGTATGTTTTCTTTCTTCTTGCAGGTTTGGGCTCATTTTGAAAGAAGAGAAAAGAAGGAGGTCAAGAATGTAACTTATATTATTTCTGCTCTATATATCTTCAATATACCCAATAAGGGTTTCTTGAGAGACATAGATAGAAAATCACTCGTTTGGGGTTTTGTACGATCTCTCCTTTTTTGTTTATATTCGTTTATTGTAATAGAACTATTATCAAAATAGATAATAGATTTACAACCGAGTATCGGGGGTAAATTATTTTAGGTTTTGTGTTGATTAAACTGATTGAAATCAGTTCTTGGTTGTTTGATTGGATTAAGATTCAATATATATGGTTGTGTTTAGATTTTTTAACAGTATGTAGTATGTACCAATCATTTTTTTATTAAATAATTATATATTTTTATGTATACTCTATATGTTTGTTTGTTTTATTTTACTTTCTTTAAATAGACAAGCATTAAAAAACTTAATTTATTAAGTTATAAGTTACACAAAGAAACATATAACCATAAGAAAAACTTAATTTATTCAATTAAAAGTTAAGTAGACAAATATACGAGTATAGATAAAAATAGACAAGCGTTGCGATCAACACCATCAAATTAAGCCTTAACCCATAACATAAATATCATCCAACTACTGTAGACTTTGAAGCAGTATTCTTAAAACAGGACCAATTGGTTCATCGCTCGGACCGTGAACCGATGGTAAATCCGGTTTGTTTATGAGAATTGATAATAGTACCATATCTTAAATGATTTATGATGTTAACATCATCTCCTCACAAACTTAAGATATGATTTATGATGTTAACATCATCTCCTCACAAACTTACTTAAATCAATTTCTAGGCATGTCAAAAAGCCCCCATGATTCCCCATCTTATATATATAAAAGTTGTAAGCCTGTAATCAATACCGAGGCTTTAGAATTAATTAGGCTTTCTTTTGATATTACCCTGTAATCAATATGAGGCTTTAGATTTAATTAGGCTTTTTTGATTTTACTGAGTTTTTTTGATTATGATGATGGGTTAATCGGAGCAGTAAATGAGGTGTCTTCTTATATATATCTAAAGTTGTAAGAGTGAATTCAATGCTGGAGGATTAAGAATTGATTAGGGTTTAAAACAATTTACTGTTATTTATGATTTTACTTGCTATTAGATTAATCTTTTGTTAATTTGTGTCTTTAACTGTGTGGTAATTTATGTTATTTATGAATGGTTTATGTATTGATGATTCCTTACAGATATGTGTATGTATATGTATAGGTATGTAATTTAATGTCTCATTGGTTAATCTTTATGAAGTGGCCGATCGGTTCACTTGGGTTTTGATGTATTTGGTTTTTAATGCTGCTTAATTCATATGGGGTTAAAGAATTCTAATGGGTTTCAATCTTCTCATTCTTACCTATATATTTGGTTAAACATTCGTGGGCAGCAATATATAGGGTTATAGAATTCTCATGACTTTTCATCATCTCATATTATTGTTTGGTTCAACTGAATGTGGCTTTTTGAGTTATATTAATAATTGAATTTTTGATCACGTTATGGCTATATAGTGATTATTGTTGCTGCAATATCTTAGTCTTTGCAATCTCTATTCTTCAATGATTATAAGCATATTTTTGTTTTGAAGAGAGTTTTAATGACGAGGCTTCAAAATTTATTAGGGTTTTTATGATTTTATAGGGATTTTATAATTTTATTGTTCTGTTAATTCGTGGTGATGATTAGATTAATTCGAGTGTGCAGTAAATTTTGGGGATAATGATGGTATGAGGGTTTACAGTTATTATTTGATTGTTTGTTCTTAATTTGCATCGGTTTGCTTTGATTGTGCTAGGCTTTCGGGTTCAATTAATAATTTTTCAGACTCATTTACTTCCAATTGAATATCAGGCACTCAAAACAAAGGTTAACCGAAGACCTTTATGATTCAGACACAAGACATGAAGTAACTTTTCAATCAATCACTCTGACTAGCTTGCTGAAAGATGCCAGTGATGATTTAGTTCTATTCCCATATGTATTGATTTCTTAAAGTTATGTTCTGCGACATATATGGTAAGTAATTCAAGTTTATACTTCATTGTATTATTTGATTAAATATTATGAATTTTGATATAAATTTTTTAATATATATATATGTGTGTGTGTGTGTGTGTGTGAGTGTGTGTGTGGGTGTGTATGAATAGATATTCGGAAAAGAATAACAACTTGCAATTGCTCATTGCAATTTAGGACCCTATTGCTTCTTGGATTAAGTTTCAAGTCAATAGAGGTAAACCAACACAATAGAGTTTTTAAAGCTTCATAAAATTGACTTAATTATGTTGTTATGGAGGGCATTTTAAACATTTTGGTAGAGAATCAAGAATTGCAATGATGATTTTGAATGTGCTTTGGTTGCAGGAAAAACTTAATAACACACGACTTGAAGAAGCTACAGAATATCCAAGGCCCAACATAAGTCTGCCTTTAGTGTCCCACGTCATAATGGGAACTATTGGTGTGACGTATGTAACACCAGGTCAGATTCTCGCTCCCAACGTATGTTCAGCTCACCTTTAATGACCAAAGTGTGTACATGTAATATATCATCAACGACTTTAAGGTATTGGGATTGTGTTTGTTGTACTAGATGATTTGTTAAAAGAGTGTAAGTCGTTTTTCAGGGTTTTAGAGATGGGTTGATATAGGGGTTTAAACGTTTGTCAGCATCAATTGTTATGAGATGGGCAGTTAGGGATGCTTTCACGCAGTTGTTGGGCGTTTGTTTTTTTGGCGAGGTCGAGGATCAATTTAGTTTTTTAAAAAATATGTTAGATTAAAGTTCTTGCCCTTTTTCATTGTTTCTTCGTTGGTGAACGGGGCTGAGAAGGAGATTTATAGGTTTTTATTGCGTCTTTTTTGTTATTTACGTTGGTTTCATTTGTTTTTGTTGTGGATGCTTGGATTGCGATGCTGGTACTAGAAAAGTGTTTGGGAAACTGAAAAAGAAACGTGCCATTAGTTGTCAATGATGTTTTAAGATGGGCACTGTTTGTGGGTCGCTTGCAAGATAGGTACTTACAGGGTGTTTGGAAAGTTGTTTTCTTCTGCTATTTAGTCCTTTATCGAGGTATACTTTATGGTGGCATGGCTTCTGTACTACTTTTCTGTCAAGTCTAAAGATGCTAATGAGTACCATTTGGTCATAGATAGCTTAAAAGATTACTTGAAGATGTCAGGTATTGGTCGCTGCAAATTCTCTTAACTTAATCTTTCAAAAGATATAGAGTTTGAGTTCTAAGTCAAGTGATGGGTTGGTTAATGGATCAATTGATAAATTTTAGGTAGAAGTCATCAGGGTTGGGTTACCCAGAAGCATAATTTGCCTCTTAACATGACTTTGTAGTCTCTTTTGAAAGTTTTTCCTCCAAATGGGTCTCAATTAACCTAAGTAGGATGATCGATTGACCTTTTATCATCAGATATGCTACAGATATATTCAATGTTCTTGAGAATTGGCCTTCACACATCATAAGCTTTTTACAGATTTATGCATTTATTTGGAATTTCACATCCTGCTATTGTGATAACAAAATCATTTTCTTTGTTTTGGACGTGTTGGGTATTTAAGACATACTTCGGCTAATGTTCACCCGTTTTAGCCCGTTTTTTAAGTTATCAGTATTCTTTATTTAATCCGCTAGAATAGTTAAAGAGGCAATACCCAAATGCACTCATACACAGGTATCTTTGTTTTGCCCATATCTACTTTAATGGCTTAGCTGCGAGTATAGGAGTTGATGTGAATACAATTAATGAGTTTTGATCAATTTCTTAAAGTAATTTTTTTGACGGACTTTGTACCTGCTCTTTCTTTCCATGCTTGATTATCAAATGTGCCGGTTGTAAGAGATACAATCTGCTGGTTTTGTGTTGCTAGCTTCCTTTGAAACATGTGAAATTATGATTGTGTACCAAGTTGGACGGGGTGAGGTTGCTTGTCTGGATTTCAAAGCATGGAAAAGAGAATTTAGGATGTCATGGTCTGAGTAGAAAGTCAGTACCCTTTCATGTGGACAGTTTGTAGGTTGGGCTATTACAAAATAGATTTCGTATGCGGTGGGGTGTACTGTCACCAACAAAATGATGGTGTGATTATGCATGGAAAGAGCTCTACATCATGGTAAATTTTACTCATTAAATTAAGGGAAACTTAAGGGAAATGATTTTTCGATTCCTGATGTTTACTTCTAAAGCCAAGATAAAGAATCTTTTAGATTAACAAAGTAACGATCCAAACTTCCAGTACTTGATTTGCAACTTAACTATAGTTGATGTCTACTATCTATATTATATATTTTTTTGAATCAAAAGAAAAACTATTTACAGTTTGACAAAATGCCCTTTTGCAGTTCGAAGATTACTACATTCAAATGCAAGTAATCAATAGAAGCCACACTCTTCTTATCAAGTAAATTGCCTGTCTTGCAAGCCTGCTCAACCTGCTTTTACATACTTATATGCGTTTATAATGGTTCGTTAACTATAAGATTGTTGGTTCATGTCTCGGTGAAGTCAAATATGTCAATAATTGTGTGGTTTGCGGATATTGTCTTCTATAAGAATTATGTCATAGATTGTGTTTATTGGGCATGGGAATGGCAGGTGATATATACACCAACTTAGTAGTTTGATACACCAAAATGCAGAATGGTTAAGTTTCTTGGTATGTATACAAAGACAACATAATTTTGGTGTGTCAAGTAATCTTTTTGGTGTAGGATCAGTTTCATGACCAGTTTGGCTGTAAACCGACATTAATCGGTCAAATAGAGTTGAAGTTTCAGCTTCACGCAACGAACATTAGGGTAAATTGATATGTGCCAATCTATGTATGGTTCGATATATAGCAAAACAGTACAGGGGACGTGGCCTCACCTTCAGGACCTTTTGCAGGTCAACTTAATACGTCAAACTTTGATTTTGATGTGGCTAAATGTATTAAAAGATAGCTGCTTTGGTTATTTCTAACGTTTGAAACCTGAAATAACCGTCAGAGTGACCAAAATTTAATTTTAAGATGCTATGTTGGTCCTTTGTCTGGAAAAGAAGTGATTTTGGTCAAAAGTTACTTACACATTAGCTGCCACGCCATAATTTAACCACTCACTGAATTAGATTGCCGTGAATAACTTTATTGGAAAACTGGTTTCCTGCTGAAATAGTTGGTTATTGCAACTCCAGGAAAATTTTTAAAGTGCCAAAAGGTTAGATTTCCTTGCAGCCCTGCAGCCCTTTTAGCTATACATGTGCTAAAGTTTAAAGCTGTTTGTGTTTAGGTCAGTGCAAAATGGCAGCCACAAGAATCCCGTGTGTAAAATCTTGAGGCTCCTGTATCTTCCCCGACTGAATAGGTAACTAAATTTCTGTCTATCTCATTACGTATAAAGGTTGCACGATGGTTGCGTTGGGTCCTAGGGCAAAGTACTCGCGCACTGGATTCTTTTATCAAGTCATTTGTAAGTTTAATGTGTTGTAACCGGTACTTCTATCCAGGCATGTTGCATCTCCTGGTGATAGCCCAAAAATAGATGGGATTCATTTACATAATCTAAGGATGTGCTGGTCCACACCACCGACCTCTCATGTGGACATGTGGTAAATACTTCATAAATCTATATTTTCGGAATAGCAAAAATTATAACATAAACAGGTTTACAAATTAAAAAACTATTAGTAAATATTAAAAAATGGGGATAAAATATGAGAACTAAGTATTGAAAAAATAGACACATTGTGCTATACGTTAATGTTGGTTTCATTATGCAGGAAATGGCAGTGTTTTTATACCAACCGACTGTTGAAACATACACATACATAATGTAAAGTGTGGAGCGGGTCATGGTACAAGTACCGGTAGTTTAGGAAAGGATGAAACATTGTGCTATAATCGACCTAACCTATAACTCTGCGAAAACTGTATAGTCGTTTTATGATAACGTTGGAACTTTTCAAAAGTACCATGCGGAAATAGATCTACTCTCTAGCCTTGAGTCGGGTTTTCACTCCTCTCCCCTCACTACTCTCTTTGGTTCTGTGATAAAAAAAAGCCACGCATTTAGCAGTAGAGTTTTTGCTTAATAAATTGTTTTGAATTGCGCATTTTATAGTATGCTAGGTTCTATGTCAAAATTTATTTCCTCACAAAAGTTCATCTTTTAAGTCCCTTTTCACAATGTAATGTCGATTTGGTTTTCAAACTATGTTGCTTTTATAACTATCTGCAAAAAAACGTATCACCATGCATGATTTCACCCTTTCAACGACGCCAATTTAAGTACCAAATTGACCCTTATCACCAAACACTTATAAAACTTACCTAACAACTTCATATACACCTACAATTCCCATCACGACATCTTAAACCAAATTCCAAACTAATATAAACATTAATGGGTCAAAATAAGGTATATAAAAAAAAAACTTAGATTCAATCATACCCACTTAACAAACAACTTTACATGAATCCAATATATCACTTTTTATTAACACTTTTCAAAAACACAACTAACCAATTCACACAACTTAACTATTTATCAAACCATATTAAAAACCACATAATTATTCACTTTTATCTGCAAAAACAAAACATCCTCAAATAACAAAACCTCTTTAAAACATAACATAAAACTACCAAGTGTGGCATGTTAACTACAATTATTTTTACTTTTTACAACCAGAAAGTTGAATTCCAAACCTCATATACAGCATAAATTTCATTACATATATAAAAATCGGCAACAAAATACACGCAAACAATGAATTTCACACTCGACGTGCGTAGCACGGGCTTTTAAGCCCTCGTAGTTATTTATTATATGTTTGTACAACACTACAACTACAACATGCTTTAAACATTAATGTGCGATAAATTAATCAAATATCATAGTATTAATATCTCTTCCCTTTATTTATGGCGGTCCAGTTCATTCATGTTAGCATTGGATCTTTTAATGTAAAACTAACAAAAATAATTGTAGTCGCCTTTTCCACTCATGCTACTTAGAGCTGTAAATGAACTAAACAGTTCATGAACCCGTTCGGCGGGAAGTTCGTTCGTGTTCGTTTAGTTAAATGAGCGAACATGAACAGAGCTCCCGTTCGTTCATTTACGCTCATGAACGCTCAATAATCTTTTCGTGAACGTTGTTTGTTTATGTTCGTGAACGTTGTTTGTTTATGTTCATGAACGGTCGTTCGTGAACAATAGTTCATGAACCGTCGTTCGTGAACTATAGTTCGTTTATGTTCGTGAACAGTAATCCATTATGTTCGTTTACATATATATTTAAGAAATGTTTATATAAAATACTTAATTTATAAATATTTCGTTCGTTTGTTTTCGTTCATTAGTGTTCGTTCGTTTGTGTTCGTGAACATTCGTTCATGAACACAAACGAACGAACATGAACAAGTCATTATGTTCGTTTATTTGTTTGTGAACTGTTCGTTAAGTTAAACGAACGAACACGAACAAGGTTCCGTTCGTGTTAGTTCGGTTCTTGTACAGATGACCTATGTTATGAAATTCCCACTACCAATTATATATCCACTAGTATTTCAGATATATATGTAAAATGAGTGTTGTTATAGCTACCAATTTCCCTTTTTTTTATATATTTAAAAAAACTGACACAATTATCATCTTTTAAGTCAAATGCTTTAACACGTTTTTGTCAAATTTTTGTCCAGCTTTTTCTTAACATTAATAGTAATTTTTATCATTTTATATTACCTTATTAATTTCTTTATAATCTGTTTATTTAAATAAAAGAATAATTTTGAAAAAATAAAAATACAGTTGGAAAGATACAACAGAGTAACTTCATACCAGTCAAATTTTTGAAAAAATAATTTGTTTAAAAAGAGAGTTAATTTATTGTAATTTTGAAACAATAAATACAGTTAGCAAATAAAAATTAAATAAATGAATCAACTAACAAATATAATACACTATAAATAGTGAATTAAAACCATCATAATGAAATTAAAACTATCATAATGAAATTAACAACAAATTAGCAGTAAGAAAGTTAGTTTCTTTCCATATTTACTTTGTACACATTACATTATGTACATACACTTACACAACAACACATATACAAACATAAATCTTTCTGGCGAAAATTCCGGCAAGCACCCATGTGACCATCTCCGGCCACCCCATGTGACAACCTCCGGCCGCCACCACTTTCACCCAACTCCGGCCACGACCACCCAAAACCGCCGTCTTTCAGCCACTTTCGGCCACGACCACCACCAACCACCACCATCTAAACGAAGAAATCAACAGCCGCCACTTTCACCCACCTCTGGCCAAGACCATCGAACACTCCAGCACCAAAAACACTTTCAGATCTAAAAAATAAGCCATTAACCTCCGTCATTTAGCCACTTCCGGCCACCATTTTCAGATCTAAAAAAAGAATCCATCAACCGCCGCCACATCCGACCACGAACCCAGCCAACCCTGCCATAACCTCCGGTCGCCACCTTTAGATCTGAACCTCAACCACCATAAACCGCCAATTTACGAATCTAAACCAAAACCACCATAAATCGCCGGATTTGAGAAAGGAAAGAAGAGGGGCGGCGGCGGTTGAAGGAGATAAAGCGGCCGGAGGTTTTTTGTGCATTCTAATAATTATGTTTACGAATTTTCTACAACTGCTTCGAACGAGCTAGAAAATCTATTTTTGGTGCATCAAACATCATTCAGTATTTGGCTTGCATTTCCACATGTGTTGATTATCGATGCCACGTACAAGACCAACTATTACAATTTGCCTTTTGTGGAGATTGTTGGTGTAACGTCGACTAACAAGACATTTTCGATAGCTTTTGCATTTATACAAAATGAAAGGACAACTAACTATACATAGGTCTTAAATTGTCTTAAGCAGCCATCGAAGCAGACCTAGGTTATAGAATTGAAACAATTCAACCTGCCTGCTCTGATACCACTTTTTAGTCCCAACTATCACTAGATGGGTGCTGAAGACACCTCTATGTCGATGGTGAGTGAACTTTGCAACACGATCAATTAATCTGGATGTGACCAGTTTAGTTTGATCGTGTACCAGGTTAACTGGAATTAAGTATTAAAGTGACAGAATATTAACACAAGCAATAATATAAATGACGAGCATATAAACTGGTGAGACAATATGTAATTTTCAAGTGTATTTTATTTATTACTTGTTTAAATAAAATACAAGGTTGTTGCGGAACCAAGATAATACAAGAATGTAAATATCCTAACAACCCATGAATTACAATTGATCTAAACTTGGAAATTCTCCTAAACAATCGAAACACTTAGAGTTGTGAAATGTTTCTTTTTGCGATTGAGAGAATATTGCACAAGTTCACCAATATTGCAGAATATATGTATTTGCAAAGTTATTGAAACAGCTTGTGCAAGGACCTCTATTTATAGTCGAAGATTGAGCATGGGGATCTCAACTTCGATGTACAAATATGGTTGACAGCACACAAAAGTATTGTTTAAATAATCCTTTGTGTGTGTTTAAATAAAGTAAGACAAAAGGTTACTTTATTCAACCACTCTACATCTTTGTATCTTTATCCAAAGACAATATCATTGTCCGGTTAAAAGGATGTAGAGTAAAAAGGTCCTCCTCGTAATCAGTGTAAAGCTTTGTAAGAGCATTTATACTGGAGGATTCTCCAGTTGATTGATCTGGTAGATTGTCAACTGGGCTTCGCTGCCATTGTCAATCTCTATCTTCCATTTGTTGTCTTTGACTTCAACTGGAAGGTCTTCAGATTCTAGTCGTCTGATCTCAACTGGAGGAAGTCATCAGTTGCTAAACCTGTACAATGCAACTGGACTTCTAATATTTCGGACAATTCCTCATGCTCTCCAGATATCACTGGAGAGCTCCAGTTTAGTTAAAACTGGACCTAACAAATTCCCCCTAATTGTCCTGAAATATTGTCAAGTATTTTCAAACTTGTTTCTATACAAGTTTAAGTTTGAAATACTTGAATTTGATAAAACCTATTAAGTTTCCAAGACATTTTTATAGATCATCAAATGTCTTGGATTTTGTTTTAAGTGTTTGTAGATCTTATCAGATATCTTACTTGTAGGTTACAATCTGGCAACTTGTATATACATACAATTTCAAATAAATTACAAGAGAGTACACAAAATTACAAGCAGATAATAGTTAGAAGGAAAACTTAAACAGATGGCCCTTCGCCAGTTTTCCTTCTTTTTGAGACTGATGAAATCGGCTGAGTATCCTCAGGATCAAGACCTAATCTTTCTTCAATGTTTTCCTTGAACTTGATGAGATTTTGCAATATATACTCCCAGCCTCTTTCAACTTTATTCTTCTTCTGCCTCCCCTCCAACAGCCTCAACATCTCAACATGCTCGGAATGACCATACTGATTGACATCCGGGTTCTCAGTAGTCCTTTTAGGTCCACCAAAGTATTGTACCTCAATAACAAAATGCTTGGCACCAGGCTTAATTGAAACCTTAACATCAGTAATCCTGCCTTTATTGTGCCTTCGACGCTGTACATCTGACAAATATGTGCGAGCTTCAGATTCATTTGTCAGTTTGATTTTGCTCGTGCTCAGCTTTTGTGTAGCAGCTCGAATATCATCAGTTGTGGGTTCAGATGGTTCTACCCAAGTCCTCAGATTTGCATCTCTTGGTAAGGCCTTTTGTTTTCTTCCTTTGGACTTGGGTGGATTCAACACTTTGGTGACCGCCTTCTTGACCTGCTCAGTTCTCTTGAGAATCCCTTCAGATCTGATCTCTCTGGCCTTTTCCACCGATACATTCAAACACTTTGCATCCAGTTCAGCCTCATCATCCTGGTAGTGTTTGTCCAGTTCCACTTCAAGCATCTCCTTTAGTGCATTGACTATTCTTGGATCTTCTTTGATCTTCTTGTATTCAACAAGTGTCAAGCCAAGGAGTTGAGCATCAGTGATATCAACAAGAGGGGTTGGAAGATTTTTTCTTGATTCAAACTGGTTTGCCTTTATTTGTTTCTTCCTTTCCTTGACCAGGTATCCTACTCTTGCTAACTTCTGGCTCTCGCTTTCAGTAACTGGAGGCAACAAATCGACATTGCCAGTTTCCAACATTGGTGCATCGGTGGCTGGTTCCAAAGATTCATCAGCAATGGCCTTTCCCTTGTCAACACTCCCTACCACCACATCATCAAACACCTCAAACCCTTGCTCACCAGCCTCAGTACTGGTAGCCATCACAATCTCCTTCCCTTTACTTGAAGTCTTCACAAGAGTGTGAGGGGCATGTACCGACCTTTCCCCCTTGGCAGCATCTAGTCCCTGCCTGATGGCTTCAAAATCAGCATGACTAGAGGGCAGGCGATCTAGAGGCTGCCATGATTGCATTGTCTTACACTCTTTGAAGACTCCACAAAGCATGCGAACTGTCCTCCAAAGATGATTTATCTCTTGAGACTGAGTCATTACATTTCCACTTGTCTGCTCTTGACTCTTTAAAATTTGTTTGAGAATGGAGAGATCATCTGAAGAGAGCCCAGTTGCAGGGACTTCCTGAGCACTGTCAGGCTCAACCGCCCTTCCTTTGCCAACTTCAGTGGTCAGATCAGATATGGCAGTTGAATGTTCAGACACTTTGCTAGCCAGCGTATCCAGACTGCACCTCAACCGATCAATCTCAGATGTAATTGGAGTGAGATCGACCTGGGGCACTGCAATCTTGGTGATCTCAGATATCACCTTTTCTATCAAGTTACTCTCACTGGCAGCCAAAGTTTCTTCGATCTTGAGACCCACTGAAAAGGCCAACCGACTCCCAAGCTCTGTCACATCTAGGCCAGGTTTGCTACACAGCTCTTGCACCTGCCTTTCCAGATTCTTAATATCAACCTCTGAAGATCTGACAGTATTGTTCAGCAGGTTGGATATTGAGGATGTGACTCCAGATTGAGTCGGTGCGAATGCCTCCCTTAAAGATATTGCCAATTGATTGGAGGATTCCACTAACTCGTTCAGCTTTCCAAACACCAAGTCCTCATTAGCAGAGAACTTGTTAATCCCCAGGTCAACCACTTTAATATTTTGCAGATGATCCTTGTGGTACCTGGAGAGGGACTTGGTGTTCTTCTCCAGTGTCTTTTGAATCTCTTCCACCCTCGCAAGAAGGTTCGAGAGATCGGTTTGAAAAGACACGAACTGGCTGTCCAATGACGGAGGAGAAGGTGTCACTGGACCAGCTGAAAAAGCTACAGGTGCAACTGGACGAGGTATGACAATATCTGGTTCTCCAGTTGCAGTAGCATCAGTAGATAGAAGAGGAGGGGTTGTAGAAATGAAAGGAAGAGATTCAATGTGTCGTTCATGCTGAGAATGCTCAGGTGTGAACGACGGCGACGGTGGGGTTAGGATGTGTCTATTTCTAGGCACACCCATAGAAGAAGGTGATTGGCGAGAGGTGAATATTGGAGGTATTTCTAAGCTTTGTACATGAGTTGGGGAAACTGAAACATGTGGTTCTTGGGGTTGACCAAGGAGAGAAGGGAGCTGAGCAAGTATAGTTGCATCAGCCATCTCCTGGTCAGATTCTGTCTCAGATGAGTCCGAAGACTCAAGCTGAAACACACCCTCATTTATGCCAAGATCCATAAATGTTGGGGGTGGCTGAACAAGTTGTTCAGACTCCTGATGACCAGTTTGAGTTGCCTCAATGGTATCATCAGTTTGAGGATCCGTTGCCGAAGCATCTTCTCCCTGGACAGAGGTGACTGGTGCCTCAACCACAACTGCTCTATCCTCAGTTGCAATATCATCGGCAACGGCTTCAGAGACCACTATCACAGATTGTGACTGGTCAGGTGCAGCAAGTCCAGATCTTGATCTCCTGCTTTTAGAGGATCTTCTTGCTTTAGGAACTGCCTGGACTCCTGCTTCTGCCACAGTTACTACTTCAGTAGACGAACCGGTGGGTCCCTCATTATTTTGAGGCCCGCCCAGTTGCCTTTCTGATTCACCAGATTGTGGTGCATCAGTTTTAGAGAATGCAAAAATCATTCTCGGGGACATCTGGACTTCATCAGAAGTGGACACCAGGTTGTCCAGATTCCTCAACAGTTCTGGCACAGAGAACGAGGATTGCGTGTTGTTGTACTCGTCTCTGCCCAGAATCTGAATAAAACAAAGGGACAGAAACCTTGAAAAGGGAACACAAGGACCGCTGTTACCCTTCAACTTGAATACCAGGCTTCTGAACAAAATGCCTGCAAAATCCACCCTCAGCCCATTCCAAAGGCAGTACGCCATTTCTGCCTGGAAGGAGTTTATCTGGTCCAATCCACCAGAACTCCCTCCCAAACTTTCCCCAAGTGGACCATAAAGAACTTCCAGGATGGTGAAAGCCCTTCATTGTAATGGACCCCTTGGTCTTCAACACATCCCCCTCCACCATCTCCTTATTTCCCATATCAAGGAAGACCTGGCGGAAATTGATATGGAGGAAATCACCACTGGAGTTTCATTATGTCTCCAGTAGTTGAGGTTAAGGGCTTCCCTCAACGTTCCAGTGGTGATGGTACACGGGACTGACCCATCCTTTAGAGAAAAGGAGATGGATGAGCACTCCTCAGAAAGAGAGGG
>NC_057761.1:25757247-25820484 GCF_010389155.1 Erigeron canadensis
AAAGCCCTGATTGAGTGTCCTTCCTTTCATCAGTAAAGTTCCCTTCTCTGAAGAGTTTGACATGGAACTTAGAGAAGTTATCATGATTTTCTGCCAGATGGATCTCAACACCCATTATTGGTCGGACATCATCTAAATTGTGACAAATGCCATACTTTTCCTTTTTCTGAGCCCTTTTCACCATTTCATTCCAATCATTTCATCCACTTCCCTTGACACTTCTCTGTTCAGCCACTTGTTGAAATTTTTCTTTATTAATTCTTTCAGTTGTGTTCAAGGAATGAAGGTACTGAGATCTGCATCTCTGCAGCTTTGGTTTTCTTGCTGTGCCTTGGGCAACCCTTGACTTTCTTCCTATATTCATGCTCCAGAGCAGTTGCATTACTCCTTACTTGTTGCTGGAGATTTTTCAGTTCCTCTCTTCTCTGAGCAATAAGATCTAGTATGCTTACCCCATAATTTTCAGAATCATAGACTTGTTCATCCTGAGCATACATGGATCGAATATGACATCATCCAAGCATCCAGACATTTCTTCAGCCTGGGATCATCCTTCATCTTCTTGTATACTTCAATTTGTACGCCCAACCTACCAGCGTTGTAAGAATCCAGAGTCCCATGCCTGGCCATATCCAACTTGAGCAATCAAGTCATCTTTTAAATTTTTCTTGAAGATTTCGATTAAGATGCACTCTTGCTCCAGTCTCTTTGCTTTGGCCTCATCACATTACATACTCATCTGCCTCATTTGTTGGTTCCCCAGATACCACTTTCCTTGCTTTTGAGACTTTTCATTGTTGTAGTGATATCTGAGAACTCTTCAAAACTGGCTCACTGGCATCAGTACCCAGCACCTCTTCCTCAACTTGTCCACTGGCTTCAGTACCAGTGACATCTTCACCAATCACCTTCTTCCAACCTCTATCTTCTTCTGAGATCAACCTTCTCAGTTCCAGAACCAGAACCTCCCCCTTGGAAGCATCTCCAGACTGAAGATGATTCCACACCTGTCCAGTGTATGTCTGTCAGAAGAGTCAAATGTAGATCAGACACTGGAGCTATGTTGTTTACATTTTCCTCAACTGCATCACTTCCTTTTTGATTATCTCAAATCCTGAGGAAAGTGGCGAGGCACTCGGCATCAATCACCTTCATAACTTCAGGCAACCCCATCTCGGAGATTTCTAAGGAGTTTCAGACACCTCCTCAGTGATTTTTTCAACATGTTTCCCCTGAACTTCCTCAACAACTCATCACTGAGGGTGCTGACTACTGAGTTCTTCTTCCAGAGTTGGCCTGCTCTCCAGAGAGCTTATTCTGGTGGTTAGATTTGAACATCACCAGCCAGACTTGCCAGAGGTTGAGCAACTTCAGTTTGAATGGCAGTCTGGACACTTCTTACCACATCCTCCTCCTGATACCCTGGACTGCAACTTGTATTGATTCAGAATTTCTATTTGTAGCCATGACAAGTTCATCCAGCTTCTCAAAGACAATCTTCTCATTACCAGCAAAAACATTCATTTCTGACTTAGATTATTTGAAATGATAGATTTGAAGTCAGAAATAACTTGAGAGAGCCTGAAGTGATCTCTCAGGTCCGCCACCTTATCAAAAGGCCTTGGACCTCGGTTGAAGAAGAAGAGAAGACCACTGGAAGGATTGGTAGTTCTGGTGATATTGATACTGGCAACACCCTTGTGATACCTTCAGTTTGATGGGTGACTGCCAGTGGTTCAGAATGTGAATTTCTGAGCAGAAGAAGGTGATTCAAGAATTGTTGGTTGTTTGTTCTCGAAGGGTGTTGGTGTGTTGTATTGGGTTACTTGGGGTGGAGAGGCATATCATAGAATTGACTGGGAGACAGAGTGGATGGTGCGATCGATTACTTCTTCTCCCAGAAAACTCATGTTAACATCAAAGTCATTGTCCTCAGACAGTGGAGAATCAACCATATCCCAATCTGGCCGGTTCCCCTGCCTGGTCCTCTACTTGACATTCTCCACCCAACATTCAGATCAATCTGAGCCACCTGCTCCAGATTCTCTTCTCTACCCTGCCTAACTTGTTCCCCTTCAACTTCTTCAACAATCAGGGACCCATCAGCAGCCATGATGTCCCCACTTTCAGCATTGCCACTTGAATGACAAGAGGTGATCCAGATCCTCTTTCTTGTTCACCACTTCCTTCTACTTGAACTGGGAAGTGGTTACTGGGGCTCTCCTGACCCATTTCTCCAGAATCTTGATGATAGATTCTGGAATGGCTGATACCAGAACTCCGTCTCTCTCTCAGACGACGAGTTTTATTTCTTGGCCTGGTGGGGTTAGGTGGAATTTCAACAATATTCACACCAGGTTGTTGAAGATCTGGGGCATCTGGGAAATAGGTTGTACCCTTTCAGCATAACTTCATCAGTAATTTCCTCAATTATGAGGCTCACCAGCAACCTCCTCATCTGGTGATGATGCAATTGCATCTTCTTGAATCCTGAACTGATAGAGCATCACCGATGGGATGTCGACCTCAGTAGGAGATGAGGTCAACTGGTTGAGGTCCCTCAAGTATTCACACATCGAAAATGAGTTGTATTTACATTGTACTCATTCTTCAGGCCCTTCTGAAAATGATGGACAGAAAGCGAATATAGGAATGAAGGCCTTCCTGCTCTTGACCCTCAGTCTGTCCACCAGATCATGAAAAAGATCTGGGCAAAGTCCACCCTGTATCCATGCCATAGGCAGTAAGCAATCTGGAGCTGTGTCTGGTTAATCTGATCCAGACCTCCAGAACTGCCACCCAAACACTCAACCGATGAGTGAAGAAGTATCTCCATGAGTCTGTCAGCCTGCTCATATATACAGTGCCCTTCCTGAGCAGCTGACCATTCTCGTCCACTATCTCTGTGTGCCCCATCAGCCTGCACACCCTCTGGTATTGATTCCAGATGGAATCTCTATGGGCATCTCATTTCATCAAATAATTCATCCTCAGAGCATCTCTGAGGGAATCAACGGTAATGGTGAAGTGTTTGGTGCCTTGCTTTAAGGTGTAGTGGATGGATTCATCACTCTCCACGTACACAGCAGTATACCAGAATTCACATAGGTATTCATGGTACATTTTGCCCGGATTAAGAGTTAGGGCACCATAGAGTGGCTACTTAAGAAGAAGGTGTTCAACCTTCCAATGATAGAAGTGGCGTGTGATTTGTTGAGAGTTTTGCCATCCAGTTATTCATATTTATGCGGATGGCATCAGCAGAAAGAGATATATGTGATGCCTTCTTGACATTATCGATAGGATTATAGTTTGCAGCAAGGAGATTTTTAGGAGATGGTTTAGGAGCCATTATAGATATTATGAAATGAAAGTGAAAGCTGAAATTTAATAGAGAGATGATGATGATTGGAGAGTAAATGAAAAAAGAAATAAATGAGGAATTTGAAGATTTGGGAGTAAATGATTTTTCGAGATGAATCTGAAAGTGAAGGTAAATGCGAGTATTTATAGAGGAAAGAGAAAATGGAATTCAAAACGGTAAGTTTGAAAAAGTTCAAAACAGTTTTGATCGGTTTTGACATCCGCATTTAATGTTTCCCATCACACATAAATGTATGACGGTTGACAGCCCACAAAATACCTACTAACACTTTTTGTCTTCCAAGGTAACAAAAACCATCATTTAAATTGAAAGTGTCATGCTACGTAAGCTGAACAGTAACTGTCCAGATGAAAATTTGTAAGGTTGGCATGCACTATCCTTAAATATTAAAAAGAAATGATTTGACACACACAGACTCATTTTAATGCATCTGGAGGTTGACTGGACACTCCAGTTTCACTGGTGGATAAGGCCAGTAGAACATGCATTAATGGTACACTGGAGGTACACTCCAGTAAGTACCCAGATTGACCATTCTGGTAATCCTCAAACACGCACATCAACTAATATAAACAAATGAGAGGGACACATTTACAAAGCAACAAAAGTTACTTCAAACATGCACATCAACTTATCCAATATTAATGAGAGGGACACATTTACAAGGTACTAGAAACATTTTTTAGAAAAATTTGTCCAGTGAGAAAATAAATTCCCCCTGAAACTTAGATATATAAAAAAATGTGGTCTGAGTCTTTCCCCCTGGAATGGTGATCCATAAATCTATTAGTGCAAATATAGTATCACAAAGGCGTTCGATAGCTTTACTGGCATAGATTTATAAATCTGGAATCAAAGAACCCTGCCAGTGTCACAAAGGCGTTCATAACAAGGTTCCAGATCAAGGGTTCAACATTCCCAACTCACTGACAAGATTTTGAAAAGTTTTCTCATCCAAGGTTTTGTAAAAATGTCAGCAAGTTGTTTATCAGTGGGAATAAAGTGAATCTCAACATCATTCTTCATTACATGATCGCGAATAAAATGATACCTGACATCAATGTGTTTCGTCTTGGAGTGCATGACTGGATTGTTTGAGATAGCTATGGCACTGGTATTGTCACAAAAGATAGGAGTCTTTGAATACTTAATACCATAATCAAGCAACTGGTGCTTCATCCAGAGTATCTGAGCACAACAACTGGCTGCAGACACATATTCTGCTTCAGCAGTGGATAAGGAGACTGAAGTTTGCTTCTTACTGGTCCAGCTCACCAGTTTGCCACCAAGGAAATGACATCCACCAGTAGTGGATTTCCTGTCTATCTTACAACCTGCATGATCTGAATCTGAATAACCCATTAGGTCTAAGCCTGAGCCTTTGGGATACCAAAGACCCAAACTGGGAGTACCCTTAAGGTACTTCAAAATGCGCTTTACAGCCGCCAGATGAGATTCTTTTTGGTTAGACTGATATCTGGCACAAAGACATGTTGCAAACATTATATATGGTCTACTGGCAGTCAAATACATTAGTGAACCAATCATGCCTCTATAGACAGTGGTGTTCACTGGCTTCCCATCAGGGTCTGAATCTATTGTTAAAGGTGCAGAAATAGGAGTTGATTTTGAGGGTGAAGAGTTCATATCGAATTTTCTTAAATATCTCTAACATATTTTTCTTGATTAATAAAAATACCATCACTGGTTTGTTTAATCTGGAGTCCAAGAAAAAATGTTAATTCACCCATTAAACTCATTTCAAATTTTGAAGACATGATTTTTGAAAATTTCTTGCACAAAGATTCATCAGTAGAATCAAAAATAATATCATCAACATAAACTTGTACCAACAGAAGATTACCTCTTTCACGAAGAATAAATAAGGTATTGTCAATTGCACCTCTTTTGAAACCATTTTCTGATAAGTGTTTGGTCAGAGTATCATACCAGGCTCGAGGGGCTTGTCTGAGGCCATACAGTGCCTTGTCCAGACGATATACCCAATGTGGATGCTTTTCATCAATGAAGCCTGGAGGTTGCTTGACAAAAACTTCTTCTTCTAATTCTCCATTCAAAAATGCACTTTTTACGTCCATCTGGTAGACCTTGAATTTATGATGAGCAGCAAAGGCTAAAAACATTCTGATGGCTTCTAACCTTGCTACTGGTGCAAATGATTCTTCAAAGTCAAGATATGTCTGGACATACCCTTGTGCCACCAATCTGGCCTTGTTTCTGACCACATGACCATCTTCGTCAACTTTATTCATGAAGACCCATCTGGTTCCAATTGGTTCTTTCTTGCCAACTGAAGGAGGAACCAGATTCCAAACTTTATTTCGTTCGAACTGGTGAAGCTCTTCTTGCATAGCTATTACCCAGCTTGGGTCATTCATTGCCTCGTCAATCTTCTTCGGTTCCATCAGTGACAAGAAACTGACATATATACATTGTTCACTAGAGGCACTTCTGGTCTGAACCCCTCTACTGTAGTCACCGATAATCTGGTTGATTGGGTGAGCTTTTATCCACTTAGAGTATTGACCAGGATTATTTCTTACAACAATATCAGTGCAAGAATTCAATTGATTTTCAGGAGTAGGGTCTTGCCAGACAACTTCAGCATCTTCATCAGAATCTGTAAGATCACGATTTGCATCATGAAATTCTTCATTTAAAGGCATTTCTTGGATTACTGGCTCAAGATCAATTGAATCTGATACTGGAGGAGTAGTACGAACATCTGATCCAATAACAAGTTCAGAGGGTAGTTTGAAACTTATTGAAGGATAGAATGAAGTATTACTGGAAGGTTTTTCAAATTGCACTGGTTCCAAGTCAGGATGACTGGAAGCATCTTCAGATAAATCTGTATTGTAGTTGATAAGATCAGATTCACCAAAGATAATTGGACTTTCCGAGGGAGAATTAAGGGTTGGCCTTTTATTGATTGCTTCATTTGACTCATCAAATGTGACATGTATTGACTCCTGGACCATTTCCACTCTCTTTTTATAAACTCTGAAGGCTTTGCGAATGGCTGAATATCCTAAGAAATATCCCTCATCAGCTTTGGCATCAAATTTGCCTAACTGACTGGAGTCGTTCAGGATGTATACTGGACATCCAAAAATGTGAAAATAACCAATATTTGGTTTTCTATTTCTCAATATTTCATAGGATGTCTTCTTGTGTCTCTTCACGTATACTGAGCGATTTTGAGTATGATAAGCGGTTGCAATTGCTTCGGCCCAGTACATTTTAGGAAGACTAGATTCAGCAAGCATACTCCTGGCAGCTTCTATCAGCGTCCTGTTCTTTCTTTCTACAACTCCATTCTGTTCTGGTGTATGTGCTGATGAGAAATTCTGGGAGATGCCAGCGTCAGTGCAGAATTTCTCCAGAGTTGCATTCTGGAATTCTGTTCCATTATCACTTCTTAACTGACACACTTTTCGCTTGTATTTGAGTTCAATTTGCTTGATAAGAGCGATGATTTCAGTAGCAGTCTCATTCTTTGATCTAAGAAATATTACCCATCAATATCTAGAGTATTCATCAACAATTACCAGAGTATATTTCTTACCAGCACGAGTCTGAACATTCACTGGACCAAAAAGGTCCATATGAAGCATGTGAAGAGGTTCAGATATGCTAAAATTCTGTTTTGTTTTGAAACTGGTGCGTTTCTGCTTCCCCATCTCACATCCTGGACATGGCCTTTCCTTTTTGAAGGAGACAGAAGGTATCCCATCTGCAAGTTGTTTTCTGGACAACTTGTTGATATTTCTGAAATTTAAATGGGACAACCTTTTATGCCATAGCCAGTTTGTGTCTTCATCAGCCTTGGTATAGAAACACTGCTCTGAAGGAGAGCTTTCCATATCCATTATGTACACATTCCCTTTTCTGGGAGCAATCAATACTACCTTCCAATCCTTATTAAATACAATGCCTTGAGAGATGTTGAATAACACCTGGTAGCCATCATCACACAACTGGCTCACACTTATGAGATTATACTTCAACCCATTTACAAAAGCCACTCGTCTGAATTTGACTTGACCATTGTTCAGAACACCATATCCCTCAGTCTTTCCAGAACCATCATTTCCAAAAGTAATGGAGGGTCCGTCTGAAACTTCGAACTCCTCCAGCAGGGTCTTACATCCGGTCATTGTCCTGCCAGCAAAGCTGTCAAGATACCAAATATATTTCTTTCGATCGCCCTACACATCCACCAGATTATTAGTTTAAAGGTTTGCGAACCCATCGACTGATGGGTTCTCTGGATCCACAAGGATGGATCCCAGCAGGTATCTGGTTAATTTCACTTTCAAAAATAATGGGTTTTTCAGTAAACACCACTGGAGCTGACAGTTTTGAAACCTTTTTCTTTTGCTTATCAAAGGTTTTGTATTTTGTTTAGGGCCATATGAAGTACCCTCAAAATTGTTAATTCTTGCATTACAACTTTGAACTTGTCGAGCCAGTAGTTGAAACTGACTCTCTAACCTTAACAAAATATTTTCTTCAGATGACACCATAGCCTTTCCAGTTGACTGTACTTTTGGCTTAGGTGGAGGAAAAACATTCTTCTTTAACTGAACCTGGGCTTCTTTAGAAGATGATTGAGGCAAAGGTTTATTCTGCTTAACCTTCTTGACTGGAGCATTCATCTGTGGAGCTCCAGTCTTAACCTCAGACAATTGAACAGGAGGAATAATACAAGTTTTGGGTGTTGTTGGTTCATCATATATAGTGCTAGGTTTTAACACTTCAAGCAATCGGTCAACAACAGGTATTAATGTAGCAACATTAACATCACCCCCTAGATATGCACGTTTTTGGGAGGGGTACTGGTTACGTGCAGCATCATATGGTTTCTTGGTCTCAAGCCATGACTGTATAACAAGTTTTTCTTTTGACAAAAGATTTTCCAGTTCTTCCTTTTCTTGGACCAGTTGTTCAGTAACCAAAACTTGTGCTTTGAAAGCTAGTTCAATATCTTGCAATTCTTTTAACTTAGATTGTCAGTTTGTCATTTCAGAAAAATCTGTTTCAAAATTATTTGACATTTCTGAATGAACAGTTTCCACAAACATTAAATCAGAGTTTAAAGCTTCAGCAATGTCCAATTTTAACTCAGGATCAGTTTCTTTGTCATAATCTATTACCTTTTTAATGACAATGTCTACCCATCTTCCAGATGTGACATCTTCTTTCACCAGATGCTCTTCATCAGCTAGAGCCATGTAACATCAATCTCTTTCCTCTTCATCATCGACTGATGAGTCATCAGAGGGAACCCATTCTTCTTTTTCCACCATGTTAGAGCACATAAAGTGCACAATTAGTTGTCCGATGCAATAATTCTAAAAGGCTGAGAAATTCGTACAATTATGCTTACGAAGTTTAAGTTCGTAAGAACTATTAAGTTAGTAAGGTCCAGCCCGTTTGTACGAATTTGACAGCCCAGTCTGTTTGTACAACCTATAAATATAAGTCTTAGGTCACGAATTTAGATTGATGATTTAGTTGCAACATAGAGTCATTCACTAGGTTCTCGAGGTAGAGATCTATACCTCGAGATACCGCCCAAACTATCACGATTCGTCTCAATGATTGTAATCCGTAATCATTGTAGATGTTGTTCATACGGATTCATCTTGTAATCATATGATTAATGATAGTATTTTTGTGTTTATCTCCTGTTCTTATTATCTTCGTGTGTGTTTATCATGATAATCATTAATTAACCCTAAAGACGATCATAGACGGATTCCGCACATCTATGATTGTTAGATCTCGTGTTAATCGATCCGGGAACGTGCTGAAACACGTTTTCACACACCATGCATTTATTATTATCTTTTTCTGCAGACATGAGAGCAATTTGAGCCTTAAGCATTTTGTATTTTAATCTGTAGCTATCATCAGGCTTGTTATAAGAAGGTGATGGACCAGATTGTGAGACAAACTGATTGGACTTGCACTCTTTCATGAAATGACCTTTTCTGCCACACTTAAAAGCATGTCAAATTGGTCTTATCAGTGGAAGAACTGGGTGCATTGTGTCCAGTGGGTCTGTTAGCTCTGGCTTTGAAACGGTTAAACGTTTTAGCCATCATAGCCATTAGATCATCACTGCCAGTTTCATCATAATCTGGAGAGATATTATTCATGACTCCAGAATCCATTAATTCAGACATCATCTTCTTCATAGAAAATACATTCTCGGAAGACATTAATGCTGCACATGGTGGTTCAGTATGACTAACCACTGGGGAACTACTGGAAGCATGATTAATAGCATCTTTTTCTGCCTCAATTCTCTAGGCTTGATTCTCTTCAGTGAATCTGAAGGCTCCATACAAAGATGACAGAGTATGGGAATGCAAGGTTTTACCTTGTCTCAAGACCACGATCATATGAGACCATTTTGAAGGAAGAATATCACAAAATTTTTCAAGAAGTATGTCCTTGTCCTTCTCTACCCCAAGCCCTCTTAACTGGTTTATGATAGACATAAATCTGGTGTAGGTACCAGTTAATGATTCATTGGGTAGGGCAAAAAATGACTCGTACTTCTTATTTAAAGCCACTTTCCTGGTAACAATAGTATCATCACCACCTTTATACTGGTTCACTAGTTCATCCCACATGCTTTTGGCACTGGGATAAAGCACTAGTGTAGGAATTAGAGTTTTAGGAACGGCCCCGAGGATTATGACTTTTAAAGTAGTGTCAATATTGACAAGTCTCCTTTCCTCTTCAGACCAATGTTCCTCTCTATTTTCCCTCCCAGATCTTGATCCAGTTGGATCAAGAAGTGGATTGAGAGGACTTCTAGGAATATAGGGTCCTTCATTTAAAATTTTAAGCATATTCCTCTCAATACCAGTAACATGTAATAACATCCTAGCCTTCCATGTGCCAAATTCATCACCATTCCCACTGAATTTGGGAACAGGAGTATTCGAGTAGTGCACATGCACGTGTGGAGAAGCAGGAATAGGAGGTGGTGGTGGTGGATTATTGTTAGCATGGTCATTGGTTTGTTCAAATTCATTTATGGGTGGAGGTCCAGCATTTAAAGGGTTTCCTTGTGTATTCTCTAGGTTGGCCATCGAGAGAAGGCAGATCTAGGCAAGTATGTTAGCCTTCTGCTCTGATACCAATTGTGAAGTCCCTCACTCACTGGTTTAACCCACAAGTGTAGAATAACAAGTCAAGTAATCACTAGAGATGACTAGTATTAAATATCAAGTAAGCACTAGATTGGACTAGTATTACGATGAATATAATTGCAAGAATATATATAACGTAATACGTACTTAAGCAATATAAAGATAAGCAAGTAAGTAAATGGTGAGATACAATGTAATTTTCAAATGTATTTTATTTATTGATGTTAAATAAAATACAAGGTTGTTGCGGAACAAGATATTACAAAGTAAGTATCTAAACAACCTATGAATTACAAGTGATCTAATCTTTGCTAAATAAACTCTTTGATCGAAATACTTAAAGTTGTGAAGTATGACTATTTAGATCGAGAGTATTTGAGCAAAGGCACCAAATTGCAAAAGTATATTATTTGGACGAGGAAGTGACTTGGTATTTATAGGCAAAAAGAATAAATATAATATTCTTTTTGCCGTACAAATATGGTTGCATGTATGTAAGGAAGTTACATTAATTCCTTAAAAACATTGATTAAAGTACAAGAATAAAGTCACATGACAGTGACTTGTCTTCTAATTAACCAACCACCTTTACATGCGTGTAAGGCTTTTAACAAAAGACAAATGGATTGTCCGGTTAAAGGCATGTAAAGGCATAAAGTCAATTCCTCGTAATCAGTGTTCTGACTTGTAAGGTCTATAACACTGACAAGGACTCCAGTCAGGAGATCTGGTAAGTCTTCCAGTGAGCTCCGCTATTTGTCAGACTTCTTTCTTCAGACTTCAGTCTTCGACTTTAGTGAGAATGTTCTTTAGTGGAAAGATCTTGACTGGAGTGAAGTCCAGTGAAATCCAGATTTCTATACAAGTAAGTTGTTCACTGGTCTTCACATAATTTCTGGACAAATCTTCAAAGGGCTCCTGTAGTTACGTCTGGTTGTACGTTGTTACTGTGGTATTGTAGCCAATGTTCGTTGCTCGTGGACAGACGTAAACCCTGGAAGACGGTTCTATTGTTGCTCACAAGTAAGTTCAAAAAGCCCTAATTTTTTTAGGTTTAAATTCGTTGTGAAGGGGTAGTTAAAAAACCCCCTTATTTGCAGGCAACATCTTGTGGTTATTTTTCATGGCTTGACCCAGCTATGTGTCAACGCTCTATGGTTATCATTCTTGGGTTGTTAAGAGCAAGAAATAAGTTGGAACAACAATTGAAAACCAAAAAACAACAAGCACGAAGATTGAAGATTAGTTTGTTCTTAAGTTCGGTTTTCTTTATTTTGTGGATTATTTATTGATTGAAGGAAAAATAAAAAAAAAATGTATCTTGGTTTATGTCCACTTTGACTGCCAAAACTCCAAAATGTAATGTTGGTTTAAGTGTAGTGTTTTGTATTTTGGATCAACAATATGGTAGTGATGTAATGTTATTTTGATCTATGTGATGTAATTGTGTTTTGTATTGAATGTATTTCTTTTTGGATCAAAAATTGCCATAGTTTTTGACTTTTAAGTCAATTGTTTTTTTCTTGCGATTGTGTTTTAGATTTATATACTTCATTGTTTGGAAAGACTATGAAAATGCAGTTAGTAATATATGCAGTTAAAAGTCATTGTTTGACTCTTAAAAGTCAAATCTGCACATTGTTTGACTCTTAAAAGTCTATGAAAATGCAGTTAGTAATTCATTGTTTGACTCTTAAAAGTCAAATCTGCACATTTAGTAATATATGCAGTTAAAGCATTAGAAAATCATGCATATAACATAGGTACTAAAATTTCATTTCCAGAATTATGCCATAAAGGCATTAGAAATCACAAGTACTAGTTTTAGACATACAGAGACATAGTTTAAGACATTCAGAGACATAGTTTTAAACATGACCTAAGGAAATTAAGGACATACACAACCACAGACAATGAAACATAGTTGTTCAGGACACACATAACGAAAGAAATTCAAACTTGCTTCTTCTGCTTCCTAGTTTTGCACCTAATTGTTACAGGTGAAACATTTGCTTCACTTGGACCACATGGTTGGCTTGACTGACTAGCTTGAGATGCAACAGGTAGTGGTTGACTTTCTTGATGACTACCTTGAGTTGATGCAGGTTGTGGTTGACTTGCTTTAGTTGACTGATTAGCTTGACTTGCACTAAAAACATTATATATGGTCAGTTAGAAGATCAAACATGATATATGTTCAGCATACAAACATAATATATGGTCAGTTTAAATACCTGGTAGATTGACCTCTGCATTGTCTTGCATTGTGACCCTTATTTTTTCACTTTCCACAAGTTATAGTCCCCCCTTCTTTGACAGTTTACTCCCTTTTACAATTGATTGGTCCTTCTCATTTTCACTCCTCTTTCTCTTCTTTTTGGGCCTCCCAACTTGTTTGTGATAGTTAGGAGGCATAATCTTGATTGGATTATTAGTCCTAGCCCAGTAAGTTGTGCCAACAATTGGTTCAATCTTATGTGAATACACTTGCCTCCAAGTATCTAATGTGTAAATGCTATTGACACAATCCTCAATTGACCTTACATCATAACCATGCTTGTCCATGTTGAACAACACTGCAATCACATGCTTTCAAGGTATGCCAGTCAATTCCCATTTTCTGCAAGAACAATTCCTAACTCTTATATCAACCACACACTGATCATTCCATGGTCCACTAACCTGGTACCTAGTTTCCCCATTGAAATTACATTGTACTTAGAAGATTCTTCCATATTTGCTTCAAGTATTTGTGTGGAAGTTGGAGTAAGTGGACCTGGACTTTTGTCAATGACCTCTTGAACTAACACTATCCTCTTCATAAGATACTCCCTAATAAACTCTAAGCAACTGATAATTGGTTTCTCCTTACCCTTAACCAGTTTACTATTATAAGATTCACAAATGTTGTTCAACAATATGTCACATTTGGCTCTCCCTGTTTTAATATAAGGTACTAGTAAGATATTTATCTTAAAATACATAAACAATACACATACAAATTTGAAAAGTAACTAACCTGAAAAGTGTGCTCTTGACCAAGCTGTTGCTGGGATTTTTCTTAACCAATCATAAATCCTTGCATCCTGGGTCTGAATTTGAACCATTGCTGCTTCAAACTCAGCTACTGTAGTCCTAGTAGCTGCAAACCATAGATGTTCAATCATGCCACCAGTTTTGAATCTTGCCTTCAGATTTTCATGTATATGCCTTAGACAAAATCTGTGCTCTGAACTTGGAAACACATTGTTGATTGCTTGAAGGATACCCTGTTTAGACAATAATTAAGTAATTACCCCTAATTTATCAATAATTAAGTAATTAACCCTAGTTTATCAATAATTAAGTAATTAATACTCCTTTATACAGTAATTAAGTAATTAACAATATACCTTCTGCTTGTCAGATATGAAGGTGAAGTTTGCATTTCTTGGTAGAAATCATCTCAAAGACACTCTAAAAACCATTCCCATGAAGCCCTGCATTCAGACTCTACTAGGGCATATGCAACAGGGTATATGCCATTGTTCCCATCAACACTTACTGTAGTCAAAACTTGACCAGGAAATGGTCCTTTCATAAATGCTCCATCTAACCCTATCAACTCCCTACCTAACTCCCTAAACCCAGTCTTCAATGAACCAAGACAAATATAAAATCCTTCTAAATACCCTGGTTTTAAACTGCATGACATTGGATTGTTCAAAATCCAGTTTAACTGTTGTACCTGGATTTCTAAGTTGAAGTTCATATATGTAATCCCTTAACAAAGAAAACTGTTCATGATAATCTCCCCTAAGTTTCTTCGTTGCTTTATCTTTGGCTCTGTATGCTGACATCCTGCTCACATTAATTTCAAACTTTTTACTCAATAAATCTTCAAGTGCTTCACATGATATGTCTGGATTTGCTCTCACTGTGTCACTCACATGTTGGGATAAGAAAGTAGAATTGGCAGCACTTATCTTTCTTGTTCTAAGGCATCTATGTTGTTGTTCAAAAGTTTGAACAATCCAACGGCCAGTATTCTTATTTCTTGACACATGTAGGGTCCAAGGGCAAGTAGGTGAAATGGCTTCTTTGCCCTTACTTGTCTCCCTTTCTTGAGATTCCTTTCCTTTATTCTTAATTTCTTGTTTATTTACATTTTCTTGTTTATTCTGTTTTATGGTCCCCACTTTCTTTTTAACTTGAAGCTTTTGAGCACCCTTGTAACCTGGTGTTTGCCCAAAACATTTTGCCCTGACCCTCCTGCCATCATTGCTAACCATCTTAAGGTCCCTTTTTGTATCAACTGCAAACTGTTTTAGCAATACCTTCACCTCATCTTTGCTACCAAATGACTGTCCAAGATAGAATGGTGGTTTATAAAGTTGATTGCTTGTAGACTTATACTCAACCTTCAATTGTCTAATCTTATTCTTTCTGTTTGACACATCTGGATCAGAATCATACCCACTGTCATACTCATCAAAATCCAATGCTATTGCCTCATCACCCATATTCAGTTCTCCAACACTTGACTCTACCCCTTTTCCAATTTAATTGACATCAAGTCTTTGAAATGTACCATCAAACTTAGACATGTCCACTTCTACATCCTGAATCATGTCACTCTTGTCCACTGGAAATTCTTCTTCTGGTTCAACATTTAACCCCTTCTTTGCTTCAGTATCATTTAAACCTTCCTTTGGTTGACTAGCATCTAAACCTTCAAATCCAGGAGGTGGAGTGTCAAGTAAGACAGTGTCAAACTCCCTTTCATTGTTAACATCTTCTTTATGAGGTGGAGTACAATACCCTTCTTCAAATACAAAACCCTCAAAACCAGTGTCATTGTTGACAAAATTAGGTGCATTCTTACTTGACTGCCCTTGTTCAACAACTACAATATCAGTAACAATATTTGGTTCATTCTGAGGTGCATTCTTACTTGACTTCCCTTGTTCAATAACTATATTACCAGGAACAGGGTTACATCCTATTGTTGTTGCACCATCTTCAAGATAGACCCCAACAAACCTAGTTTTCTTACAATGTCTAATCGTATTCTGAACATCTTCATCGGTACTTAAACTACATAGATCAAAATTCAAATCTCCACCAGGTTTATACCAAGAAAACACTTGAATTGTAGGGTTATGATTTGCATACTCAACGACAACAGTTTTTAAATCCTTAACTTTAAAAGTGTCAAAATTTAGCCAGTCTATGATTACTTTGCTGCCATCAATGTATTTCCTAGTACCAAAAGGTGTAAAAGTACCACCGTAAAAGAGTGTCATCAAAAACATCTCTAGATATAGCTTTGAATAAGAAAGAAAGGGATGAATTAGTGTCTGCCTGCAATTTTTATTGTAAAAAAATCCAAAAAAAAACCCTAAAAATTAGTTTCAGGAATTGTGTATGTACCATAGTCTTGCCTGTGACCGATTACATCATGATCCTTGTTTCGTTTAGCTCCGACTGAAGGTGGTTTTTTGTTCTTCACCATTGGAGAATGATTGATTTGGGAGGGAAGAAACTTGGGGTATCGATTTGGGAATTTTGATCGTTTGTGTGTGTGTTTTTTGTTATATATACACATATTTATATATCAGAAAATATATTACCCTCGCGTGCTTCTCACATGGGAAAGGAATGGATGGAAACTAACGGAAAACCGCTAAAAACTTGACGCCGTATGAGCTTGGTACCAAAAGTGAAAAAAATAGAAAACTTTAGGTATGAAAGCTGCAATTTTTTGAGTTGGAGACTAAAAGTGAAAAAGCTGCCAAGTTGAAGTACCAAAAATGTAATTTTCTCTTATTATTATAGTTTAACTAAAAATTTTGCTTCCTTTTTGCCTGCCTTTTCTTTGAGCCGTGAATTATCAAGAAAAAGATGGAAGAGAAAAGTTTTTGGAGAGAAAAGAGGTATGTGTGTGTATGGGAAAGAGTGGAGGAGTAAGGAGTGAAAGGGATGTTGGAGTGTAAGAGTATTTAAGTTTGTCTTGAAAGTGTAAGACATAAGATGCTCTAGATTAATTTTGATTGAGCAATGGGTTTTGGGGGTGCATATGGCCGTGAGTTTTGTTCATATTTTGAAAGGGTATTTGATTTTTGTTAGTTATTATATGTACATTAGTACATGTATGTGATGTATGTATGTAAGGTGCATGCACTAGTTAAGTACTAGTTATTAGGACCTTATGGTACAAGATGTATTCTCATTTATATATACATATATATAACCGTATGTATATGTATGTATGCAAGTACATTTTGTCTTTCAAATTTGTTATTGACTTATTATTCATCACTTGTATTCATTTTAGTTACACATACATATTTTTATTATTATTCAAGCACTTTTATGTACATCATAGTTTATAAATATATTTTTAGATGGTCATCATATATATATGTGTGTGTGTGTGTGTGTGCGCGCGCGCGCATACACTTTAATTTGCTTGATGGTTAAATTGTTTGACATTTATAAGAATTTTTGGATTGTTAGTTCAACTTATGAGACTTACGTTATTGTTTATACAACTTGATTGATCAACAATAAAATTTTTGTTCAATGGTATTTTTATTAGATTTTATTTAGAACTAAATAATAGTTTTAGATTGCTAATTTAGGGGCATTATCTACTAGCTTATAGTATAACTATGACTTGCAGGATCATAGGCAACATAACTAACACACAAATAATACTAAAAAGAGAGGGTTGTTACAGTTATCAGGTCCCTTAACAGGTCCCTTATCGTGTAACTTTTAACAAGTCCCTTAACAGGTCCCTTATCGTGTAACTTGTTAAAAATCGTGTCGTGTTCGTGTTTAACCTTATCGTGTTCGTGTCTTATCGTGTTGTGTCGGACACGATATGGCAGCTCTAAGTATAGTCCAAAAGAGTGTAAGTTATTTTGATATTCTCACTCCATTAACCACATACATGATACATCTCATTTAAAAACGGAAAATGACTAATCCTCTTAACAAAATAGTCTAAAAATCTTCCGAACATTCCAAGAGGATGACATGTGGTATCCACTAATTCTCTTTTCTAATCTTGCCCTTGATTTTTCCACATGTCATAATGAGGATTTTGAGGCTATTTTATTAAAAGGATTAATCATTTCCCTTTAAAAACCCGTCATCCCAAGAATAAACTAAACAAATTTGTTATTAGATTGAAACTAATTTAAAGACCCATCATTAAACTTCTCTCAATAATACATGGTATGAAATACTCGTACTAACTTTCAAGATACAATATATATAATCATGTCCGTCTTTTAATAATGAAAAGGTATTACAACCAATTTTACTTCTTAAAACTATCCCAATTCCCATATATATTTTTTTCATCAACGATAATTGAAGGGGCATACTATTGACACCAGGGATTTTGGCTATTGACACCCGACCCCAAAAGGGGCAAAATTCGCCCCATCTGACCAAAGAAATTCGCCCCTTCTGCCAGTGTAATTAAATCTCTGTAACCACCAAAAAGGCAGACATCGACTACCTCTCCTCCTTTATCACTCCATACCCCCTTTTTCTTCTACCCCATTTCCACTCTCCTCACTTCTCCATCTTTTTCTTCCATACCATCTTTTTCTTCATCTTTTTCTTCTATAATAAAGGTTATAAATATATATTATATTAATAAATATATTTGTATATCTTATATATATATATATAGTTTGTTTTGATTTGATTTTACCCACAATAAATTAGGTTGGAGCACCACTGCCGGATCGATCACCACCGCCGGACCACCACCGCCAGACCACCATCACCGTCGGACGACCACCACCACTGCCTTCCAGGTCCGTTCACCATCTTTTAATTTTTGTTTTTTTATTTATTATTATTATTATTTGTTTTTATGGAGTAATAATATTTTTTTTTGATAAATCTATTATTATTATCGTATTAATATTATTTTATTAGTATTGTTATTTGTTTTTATGAAGTAATAATAAATTAATTTGATTTTTTCTTATTATTATTATGTTGTTTTCATCATCTATTATTATTACTATTATGTGAGTATTTGTTGTTAATATATCATTAATAAAAGGATGAGGTGACTAATTTATACCCATTACCCACATCGTTATTGGCCATTTTACTATATGTTTTAAGTTTTTTTTTGTATGCATTTGGCGCGTCTATGGTGTTTGTTAGTGTTTACAGGCTCTAAACAGGATACGCGTTCATTTGGTACATTTTCGGATGATTATTGGCCTGGAAGTGCAATATGATGTTGAGAGTTGATTAGAGTGGAAGAAACGGCAGATTTTGGTAAGTATCGTGATCGAAAGTAGTTGGTTCTGTACAAGCTATGACTGCGCCGCAGTAGGGATGCATGTAGCCCACTGCGCCGCAGCCAAAATCCTCGAAAACAAATGAAGATTTCCCCACTGCGCCGTAGTGGGGGTCGTAAGTGAATGACTGCGCCGCAGTCAGGAAAGGAGGAAAAGAAGTCGTGGAAAAGTACTGCGCCGCAGTGGTGGTTTGCTTAGCCACTGCGCCGTAGTCACCCTCAAGTCAAAGTCAAGACCACCTCACTGCGCCGCAGTGAGGGAAGGCAAAACCCCATTGCGCCGCAGTGGGTGCACGGGAGAACGGACCTTGCCTTGTTTCTGCATCAGATTTTGGAAGAGTATAAATAGAAAACCCTAGGTCGAAAATCAGGTATCAAAATTCTTTCTAGGAGCTGTTCTACAAGGGTTCTTCTTCCTCCAATCAAGATTATTTCTTAGGCGGATTCGTTGAAGATTCACGGGCACCCATCTAGATCGTATCTACTTATTGTCTTGCATTTTATTTTCCTCAAACGATTATGTTTCTCTTCTATTTTATTCATTATTATGAATTGATCATGAGTGGCTAAACATTTAATCATCCACCTTGATGAAACTAGACTAAACGTGATTGCGATATTTTTAATTCAAAAAGGTTTATTTAATTATCGTTGTTCTATGATCCTGATGATATAAATTCTTTTCATTAATTAATTTCGATATTGGTTGCATTTGATTTTTTCGCTGGTGGAACCAGTTGAATGTGTATGTGATTTTAAAACGGTTACTTGTTTATAAGTAATTATCACTAGTTCATGGTATGATAGTGAATATCATTTTAAGAAAAGATTAATTTTGTCAACGTGATTGATATCGGTTGGTGGTACCACGTTATTGTCACATAGGTTCAATTGATAATTTGATAGTCAATAAAACTGATTGTTAGAAGAATTGTCTTAGTTTTGGTGGTACTGGCTTGGGTAATTTGACTAGTAGTTAGGTGATTCGATAATTTGTTCACGGCTGGTGGTACCACGTGAGTAACTTAATCTTGTCACGACTACTTTTAAACTCTAGAGAATTTGTTCTTCATTAAATGCAATCACATTTGAAGTCGAGGGAAGTCAAGGTGAATGACTTTTAATTATATTGTTTGAAGTGTTCTTTTAAATTTATGCAATTATTTTGCAAACCAATTTACTTATTTGTCAAGAGGATTTTCCAAAGCAACACCTGTTTTCCAAACCATTTTACAAGCAACTTATCATTTCACAATCCCTGAGAACAAACTCAGACTTACCTCTTAACTATATTACAAACGATCGGGTCCACTGCCCGTGAGTGCCTAGTAGTGAGTTTTTGGGTAGTTTTAGTTTATAAATTTAAAGCTCGATTTTGCACATCAAAGGAATATATAGAATTTGATTGAATGTATATATGTAATATTATTAGTAAAATAAAGTTTATGTAGTTATAGATTTGTTAGCATTAGATTATGACATGTTGTAGGATAATTGTTTGGTTCGAATGATATTTTTCATGTAAAATATTTATGTAGTACTTATTAGTATGGCACGTGTTGCTAGAGGACATGGCGGAGATGGTGCTGGTGATCCGCCGGCTCCATATTGGAAGCCAGAATCAGGATGTCTTGCGAGTGGTAAGAAATTTTCAATTAATATGTGTTATAGTGTTGTATTTTATAAGTTGTTAGTATACTTTTTACTAATTTTAACGCACCTTTGTAGGTAAGAAGTTGCATTCGTATGCCAAGAATTTAGAGCTAGAAAAGCTAAGAAATGACAATGGGCACCGCTAGACATCGAGTTTGATATCAGAACCAAAACGTATAATCCGGTTGGACCGAATGCAAAGTATTTTGCACCGTTGCTGGGAACTTTGGCGAGGTCGGTTCCATTTTACTATGATTCATGGGAGCAAGTCCCTGAGGAGGCTAAGGAACATGTTTGGTCGTGTCTAGAGGTTGGGTTCGTCTACTAAATACAAATTTGTTATTTAAAGTTAATGATACAATGCTAAAATATTTATTATCATTTGCAGTATTTTTTTAACTTGAGGCCGTACATCCAAGACATTCATCCAGATAATCCAATCAGAAAGGGAGTAAAATACGGGGTGATTGCATCATTGAAGAAATATTACAGAAATGGAAAGTCCCGATTCAAGAACGATCGGTTCGTTAAAGAAGGAGGTGTAAAAAGTGTAGGCAATATTCGGGCAAACCCTCCAGCTGGTATAGATCCCCAAGATTGGAACAAGCATGTAGACTTCTTTGTGAGTGAGGGCTATGTGCGTAGGTCCCAAGTAAATAAGGCGAACAGGGCTCTCCAATCGAATATTCCGACGCAGGGTCGTACATCATTTGCTCAGAGGCAACGTGGGATTGTAAGTACATTATTATGTAATTAATTAATTTATTGTATACATATATATACTAAAATAATTTCATGTGTTTATAGTTTGGGCCAATTACTGCATACCCAAGCTTATTCGCTACTTGGGCCGAGTCACATCAACATGAGGATGGGTCGTGGACAAGTGAGCTCAGGGCTAAGCAGCATGTTAGTATTATTGTTGCTTACCTTATAGATTAAATTTACATAGTTCTATTCCGTCTAAATTTTATTGTTGCTTAACCTTATATATTAAATTTACATAGTTCTATTCATATTAAAACAGGCTGACATGCTGACGAGATGGGATGAAACTCGAAACGATGACAATCCTCCAACAGAAGCAGAATAGTGACGGGGAGAAAGCTGGTTGGAATCGTGGAATTGGAAGGGTTGTACCCGGTTTAGGTTCTTCGGGTAATTCATCGACTGATTCAGGGCCTTCTGATGCATCTACTAGTGGTTCACAATGCCCACGATTTACTACTCAACTAGATATGCAAGTGTTGGAGGCTCGTATGCAGAGACAACTAAAGGAGCAGGCACAACAGAATCAACCACTACGGGAGACCATACAGAGCCAACAGTCCAACATGACCCAGATGATGGAATATATGAGAAGCCAAGGCTTCAATATATCTCCCCAGCCACAACCACCTCCCGACAATCAACCACCTCTCGACTATCAACCATCTCCCCAGTCTGGGTCGACCCATTTAGACAATTGGAACAACAATGAATTGGAATTTGATGAGGATGGTAATTTGAACTTTTAAGTTTTAGTTTGTATCTTTTAATTTTGAACGAACTTGTTTGTATTGGGTACAATTTTTGTATAATTTTAGGTGTATGACTATGACGTTATCCTATTTTATATGGTTATTTGCATGGATAAATAGATTATACTAAAAGAAGTCAAATTCATAAAAATGATTACAACACTTACAATACACAAATAAGTAAAGTTCATTAAAAAGATTACAATATACAAAATAAGTAAAAACTTATAAATATGATTACTTAATGACTACATGACTACGTTTAATTGGGCTTTTAGTCAATTCTATGTAGAGATCCAATTGGACTTTGAAGTGTTCTGCCCATCCCTTTGTAGTTTCCTTTGAGGATTTCCAATAAGGGTGTGGTCTTGCCATCGGGTACATTCCTTCCAGTTCCACCATGACATAATGAATTCCCTCCCCCCCCCCATATTAATGCAATGGAAATAGGTGCATCACGATACATGTTTGAACCTGGACCTTTGGAAAAAAGGGAACACGGTAGAACTTTCCCCCACACTTAAACAGATTATGAGAAGATCGGTCTATTGGCAATCAAAATAGGATGCTCCGGCATTGACATCCAGTAGACTCTAGGACGACCACCTTCTGGATAAGAAAATTGTACGGCTTTGTGCACATTTGTGTTTTTACCAAAGACTTTATCATAATAAGTTTTTTTACTGTCATACTCTGCTAACATTTCCCGTCTAACCCATTCAAAACCCATAGTTTTTTCATCATTATCATCAAATCCTAGAGCAACAGCTAGTGCTCGAAACCCACAATTCCCGTCACCTTTCACATTTATGATTCTCCGAACGTACGGTTGAAAAACTTCCGGTATCTCGGAAATTGACACCTCTAAAAATGATTTGGGTATTGCCTCCATGGGTGGTGTCATCGTTGGTGCAAACAACTCCGGGAAGTATGACGTGCTCAAAGGCGGATCCGGGAAGTATGACGTGCTCGAAGGCGGATCCGGGAAGTATGACGTGTCGTAAGTAGGATCTAGGAAACTATATGAATTTTCTGGCATGGAGTAACTCTGTCTAGCACTTTGTGTCTCTGGGAAGAATGACGCACCAGAATAAGTGTCAGGGGCGAAATGTGATACAGATGGCACGTGGCAGCTTTGTCTTGGCGGTGCTCTGTGTGATTCCGGGAAGTTTGATGTGCCTGACATACGATCAAATCCGTATGAATGTATGGAGCTCGACTTTGCAAGTTTGGAAGGTCCCATGTTCGAAGGCATCTTGTTCAAATCAGGCAGTTTTTTACCGGTCTTTTTCTGCGTGGTGGGCCTACCACGTGTCTTCTGTTGAACGACGGATTCCTTGATTTGGGTTAAAAATATCACCTAACTTTCTTAGCCAACTCTTCACTACAGATTTGGGTTGGAGCTTACAAGCTTCCTTGAAAGAATTTGTTTTTTCCTCGATGACGACATGGTTGATCTCGTCTTTTTCTACATCATTTCCTTCCATAGGTGTCGACGGTGTAAGATCAAGTTTTCTCCAAAACATATCTATCTGTTCCAAATTAATACTTTGACCTGCAATAATTATCATGAGTATGTTTAACTTTGCATTATTATACAAATGAGTTTATTTTAATCGGATATACTAACCATGGTAGACATAGAATACAGGTCTGCAAGCACACGGTAGCCCACAACTGGTAAACAACTTACAACCACAACGAGATGGGTCCCCTGCTATATCATCGTCTTTGATACGTTTAATCTCTTGTAGCATGATTTCCAAAGCATTATGGGAAACGAACCCATGTAGTCGCTTGAAACATGGTAAATCGTGATCTGTGTTGTGTTTAATCTTGCTTTTTGAAAAGGTTTCTCTGATTGCTATATGTTGACCATCTACGATACGAGTAATGCACTCAACAAGCCTATGTGGGCGCGCTGTTTGGCCATCCAAGTGACTCTTTAACAGTGCATGCTCCGACTCGACTCTATTCGTATTGTATTGGCCAAAATTGAGGTGTGGATCCACCCAACAAGACACAAAAAATTCCTTATATTGCGACAACCAACTTAAGCTCACATAAGGATAAACACCTGAAAATTAAAATAATATGGTAATGATGAAACAAATAACATATAAGCTTTTTCCAAACTTAAAATTGATAATTACACCAAAAAATATACCTGGATAACTTGTCAAATACTCTTGAAGTGCTTCATCTCTAGTGATGTAATCCTCAATCGTGTGAGATTCAATAAGTACTTTCCACCGATGAAGAAAAGAATAAAGAGCCCCCTTATTCTTAAATACCGGCTCACAATGTTTTATTATATTCCTCCTTATGTGAACTCTACAGAGTTGTCGCACAGCATTCGCCACCACTTTTCGACATGCATTCATCAGTGCTAGCTCCCTATCAGTAATTATAAGACTCACGGGCCAGCCTTCACCAAGTGTCTGTTTTAAAGTTTGTAACACCCAAACATAGTTGGCCTCCTGTTCGTTTACTATAAACGCACAAGCTATAAGAAATGTCTTGCCCGTTGAAGTGACGCCTACAATCTCAACAAATGGCATTCCATATTTGTTAGTTTTGTAGATGGAGTCTATGAACAACACGTTAGGGAATGCACACCAAATCTCAAATGATTTTGGTGTAACACCCCAATAGTTTTAAGATAAATAAATTAACCCTTTTTTATAGTTTTGACTTTAAATTAGTTTCCTAGTATTTTATTTTTGGATATGGGGTTAATTTAGTTAGAACTTTAGCGGATAGCGGGTAAAATACCCACAAATTAAGGTTCATAGTATTGAATTCCCCTAATTTAGTTCTCATCTTTCTTTTGAAATTAGGGTTCATGGAGTGAACCAATTTGGGGGTTTTTGCTAGAAGATGAATTATGGTTATATTCTCCCCAATTCCTTAGTTAACCTAGTTGTCATTGAGTTATATGATGTATTTGATTATGAAATTGATAAGTTCAAAGTAATATTTTGAGTTTGCAAGAAAAGATGAAATTTTTTTGCTAGTTATTGAAATGTGGTTGAAAAAGGTAAGATGAACTACCTAATTTTGTTGTTAAAGGTGGAAGTAACTCAATGACAAATGGGTTGGGTTTTGGGTTTGGAAAAGGCTAGTGAATGAGAATTTGGTAATTTTGAGCAACTACATGAAATGGCCACATGTTGGTGGTAAAATGAGATTTTTAGCAAAATGATAGATAATTGAGATTGATGAGTTAGAAAGATTGAGCTTTGTTAAGTGAAACTTGATTTTAAGCCAACTCAATGAAATTGAGTTGGGTGAATAGGAATGCTAATGAATCGTTAGTTTGGCTAGGTGAGTTAGCCAAGATTGTGAATAAAGTCTTATGTGCATATTGTATTGAATTGATAGGTTGAAAGCTTTGCACTTGTTTTTGCATTGTTGATTGTTGATAGTCGCGGAGGAGGTGAGTACTCTTGCATACCTTTATGTATACGTTGGGTCAATCGACCACATCATGTTGAAGCCTTTTGTCCATGTGTGGTGTTGACCACATCATGTTGAAGTTTATTTATCCATGTGTGGTAATTGATTCGGCGTAGGCCTATATGGGGCATAGTGTTTATGAGGCCTAAGAACCTCCGGGGCCTAAGAATCCCGATAGTTAATCATGTTAATGATTGTTTAGCGTATGTGGATCCATGTATGTTTTGTTAGCGCAAAAGTGAGTATGCAAGTGATGATATGACGGTATCATTGGCTTCATGCGATAGTCTTTTGTGTTTTTGCCCTCCTTCGTATATATATTTGTATGCAATTTTATTCACTAAGCATTCGCTTACTTTTTAGTTGTCTACCATTTTTTTTAGGTAGTTCCGGAAGAAGGAACTAGTTGTTGATTTAAAGCTTGAAGTATTAGAAGTAAAGATTTTGCAAGACTTGGAGGTATTTAGGTCATTCATGGATGAATGACAATCTTGTGGTTTAGAGGCTTAGTCATCCCTCTCCTTATGGCTTTTGGTACATTTTGTTTTGATGGTCATTCTATTGTCAAATTTCTATAAATGGTCAAGTGTGGTTCCATGAATTTGCAAAAACTTGTATTTTGACTTAAAAAGCGTCAAAATGGGTAAGATAACCCATTTACTTGTATAAACTTGGTTTGTATAAATGGATGGTATGGAGACTTTTGGAAATGTTGTGTTAGTTGATTTATGTCAAAACTAAGTTGCTAATCAGTCGTCGAAAGCTCGGTTTTGAGAAAATGGTCGAAAGTTGTTCAAAGTGTCAAAAGTACGAAACCTGAAGAGGACGGCCTTTGTGCAGAGGACGGCTCTTGTGGACGGCCTCTGCAGGACACAAGAGCCATGCTCCTCTGTAATTTTTACATTTTTTTTACCCAGGCTTCGTTTGACCTTTCCAGGACCTGAAACTCATACAATAGACTTATATTAACATTCTAAGAAGGTTCAATTTGTCATTTTTCAAATTTGAGAACTTTGATTTTTGACGAAAATTGACTTAAATTTTCTAAGTATAAAATTGTCTAGCTTGTTTAACATGAGCTTTCAAATGATTGTATGCCTTTCGAGTTAATATGGTTTGGGGTGTTTCATATGGGTGCATAAAAAAAAGATTTTCCATCCAGTTTGAATATAAGTTCGTTGTATACTCATAAGTGTAATGGAATTGTTGTAGCACTGACAAAAGCACCTACATGTAAAAAAGAAAAAAGTTTCAAAAATCCTAATGTCTACATGCTCAACTCAAAGGATATGTAAAAGTGAAAAGCTAACTTGCATTGGAGTATTTCCAATCTTCTGGGCCTCTTCGTTTCTTATTTTTTCCAGTAAGTTGTGTACATTTTTGATGAGAGACAGATTGTTTGGAAATTCCTTTCTCAATCCATCAAAAATACCTTGCGCATTCAGGTTTAAGTAATACTGCCTCCGTACCCATTCTTCTTCGGCTGGAGAAAAACATCTGGCAAACGCATGACCATACACATCATCTATGTCATGATTATGTGTATGATCTATCACATTTACCCTCCAACCATATTCCGAATAATAATCTTGCAATTTGAATGGACAATTACATTTTTTTTTTTAAACTCTTTCTGATGCCCTTACTCCTCTTACGGTATGTACCACCACGATCGCAAATGAGTAATACTCTAGAAACGTCATCCGCTGCATTTGTGTTTGATCTACCCTTTACTAGGACATAACCTAGCGACATTGTTGTTGCTTGCGCCCATTCTATCAGTTCTTCGACTGAGTTGAACGACTATTATAATAGAAAACATAAATCTCATATTTTTATTAAATAACTAAATACTTAAAGAAAAGATATGTTGAATTATACCTCATCAGCATAAAAAGGAGTAGCGTCGTAGTCAAAGTTACCGCCCTCATCTGAGTTGTTATCGTCAGAATTATCCATCTAAAATATACAACATTATATACGTATATATATAAATCAACAAAATAGCAATGGCTAATTTAGCTATAAAATATAGAACATTACATACGTACCTTATATTTGGATACCGTTTTGAAGTTTACTATAAATGGAATCATTCGTACATGTATATATATAGGCAGGAGGTTAACAAGAGCAGAAGGGGCGAATGGCAGATGGGGCGAAATTCGCCCCTTTTGCCCTAGACATTTTCAGATAAAAGTGACATAAAGGTGATTTACGGTATGAGTAAAAACGGTATGGGTAAAAAATGGTATGGGTAAAAGTGACATAAAGGTGATGGGGTATGGGTAAAAGTTTTTTCGCCTCTTTTGATATCCAATTTTACCCCTTCTGCTTTGACGTGTCAGCTTGAGGTGACTTAAAGCTGAAAAAGAATTGATTTAAATTGTTAGTCCAAATGGGGTGAAATTTGCCCATTCTGTTTTCGCCCCATCGGAGAGGTGTCAATATAATATTTTGATAACTTTACGTAAACATGATGATATTTAGTTTTTGGATTTATTATATTTATAAGTTCAAGGTAAGGTAGGACCCAAATATTCCCAATGCCAACGATGACACGTTGACAAATATAGAAAAACTTAACGTACTGAACTCCAACACCACCGAACATTCACGCCAATCCCGGCTAGTGGCGTCATACTACCACCACCCATCACTAACGTCACTCACTAAATTACAAAAACACCCCCTATAAATACTAAAGTAATGCAAACACCACCACCATTCCCCTCATCATCATGTTATCATCATCATAATTATAAAGGACCGTACGTGTCAATTCACAAATCTTCATTTTCTCTCTCTGTTCTCTCTCATCATTATCATTTAAATCATCTCTTAATTATTAAGAAGCCAAACAAACAGAGTGTTGAGATTATTAGGGCAATGCCTGCTTCTGCTTCCACTACTGAAATTGATAAAAATAAAATAATTAAAAATAAGAATGAGAGTAAGTTTAAATTGAATGAATCTTCGTTTTTAGCTTCTCTCATGCCGAAAAAAGAAATCGCTGCCGATCGATTTATCGAAGCTAATCCGGAGTTCGATGGCCGCGGTGTTGTTGTTGCTATTTTCGGTATATATATATATATATATATTTGTCTATATCTATCACTGATTCACTGATATGATACCTGTAGTTTCTAATAGTTTTTAATTTTTTAGGTTGTGCTAAGATATATAATATATATAGTTAGTCGATATATATGTGTTTGTGTATGTATATATTATATTATATATGTATATGTATATTATATTATATTATATATGTATATGTATATGTATATGCAGGGATGGGTTAGATTAGGGACTCTTTTTTAAGGGACCACGGACATGTAACTTACACATGTGTAAGTTGTAACTTTCACATTTGTAAGTCGTGGTGGTGGTGGTGGTCGCCGTCTCCGGAAGATCATGGTGGTGGTTGGTGGTGGTGGTGGTGGTGGTGGTTGTATAACTTACACATGTGTAAGTACAATTTAAGTTGTACTTACACATGTGTAAGTGGTGGTGGCGGTGGTCGCCGTCGCCGGAGGATCATGGTGGTGGTCGGAGATGATGGTGGTGGTGGTGGTCGGAGATGATGAAAAATGAATGATTGAGAAGAGTCCTTAATGGTCCCTAAAATAAGGAGTCTCTAGTTTAACTTTTCTCTGTATATGCATATGTCAATATGTGTATGTGTATGTATATGAAAGTAATGATTTTTTATTTTACATAGATAATATGTAAAACTGATGAAGAAATAACTGTCTAAATATGTTAAAAACTTAAGAAGTAAGAGGAACTGTGTATAAGTGTATTGTTAGTATCTATATCTATATTTGTATTTATGTAAACATATATAAACTGGATGACATATTGGGTAAACGAAATGGATGTGATCACTTGTGGACTTTAAGTATCTTATATAATAATTTATTGTTAATCATATAATTCGGTTTAGATATATAATTTGATCATTATTAATTCTGTGCAAAAACTTAACTATACGGAATGTTCCATCACTGGTTTCCTTTTTAAACGGGAAAACGGAGGAATTTTTTTGTTCGGGTTACATGGGAGGGCGAGTCTATGACTTCAGATGTACGTGTCCTTATTTTTTTCTTGAACAAAAGATGTACGCGTCCAGATTAGGGTATCCCTATGACCATTTCTTAACTCTTTCCATGGCCACCTGTATTCCTACAAGATGTTTACTTTGGGAGGTTTGAACGTTAAACCTCTTGTGATGATATTAGAATGAGTGGATACGTTGGTTGTTGGTTTCCTATTTGTGTCAAAGTGAAAACTCTTTATCTGAATGTTATTTTTCTGCTTTTTAGATTCTGGTGTTGATCCGGCTGCAGTGGGATTACAGGTCACCTCAGATGGGAAGCCAAAAGTCCTAGATGTTATTGATTGGTATCCATCTACATCCATATTCTTATATATTCTAGTGTGATGTATACACTTGTGTTCTAGTTTTTTACTTATCCGTTTCCTCAGTACTGGGAGTGGTGATATTGATACTTCAACTGTTGTGAAGGCTGATGCAAACGGGTGTATTCGTGGAGCATCAGGTTTGTATTGGTTTAAATGAGTAGCTGAATGTTGAATATATCCAATTTATTAGATAGATGGTTGATTATTTTCAATGATTTTACTCTAGGGGCATCTCTTGTTTTAAATTCTTCTTGGAGTAATCCTTCTGGGGAATGGCACGTGGGATATAAATTGGTATATGAGCTTCTTACAGACACATTAATATCACGTTTGAAGGTGGGCCACCTACTTTGTGAGTGATATGAAAGTAATTTTTTATACGGTTAGTAAGAAATGGGATAGGTTCAAATAAGAACCATTTTAAATGAAAGAACCATGAGAACTACTAGATTAATAACTAATAATGGTACCTTTCAAAAAAAAAAAAAAACTAATAATGGCATTTTTGTAATATTGTACAAAATATTAAATAAGTGGAATGTTTAAAAGTATAAAACCGTCGGAGGGGCATGATAGGAATACTGACAATTCAAAAAAGAAAACAGAACTCGAAATAAATGGGAGTACTGACCGCACCATGAGGCACATGAGCAAATCACGAAACATTTAATTTTTGAACTTTGCAATTCCTTGTTACAGTCCACTAAAACTATTTCTTTGTTTTCTTAAAATTTTCAAATAGGTCTATGAAACTTTTATATATATATATATATGTATTCATATGTGAACAAAACAAGAACATATGAATTCTTGGTTTTCAAATGTTAATTCTTATACATACACACCTTATAATGTTCATATGATATATACACACCTTTGTTCAAACGTGAATTCTTAGTGTTCATATATACACGTACATTTTTGTTCAGATGTAAATTATTAATATGTTCATATGTGAATGTTTAGTATGCATATATACACATCTCATGTTTACAGTTCGTTTTTAAATTATAACTTAATATGTTCATATGTGAATGTTATAGGTAAATAAGTTATTTTATATGAACCCATTAAATTATAATTAATATTACATATATTCATATGTGAATGATCTTCACATGAACATTTCCGTTCATATATGCATGATTTGTATTCGTGTAGTATGTTCACATGGTTGGTTGTATTACGTAGCGTGTTCATATATTCGTCTTTGATGCCACTTGTTCATACCCGAACAACAAACTAAAATATTTCAATAGTTACGTAAGTAGTTGTAATTATATGTTCTTGATAAAGATTTATTCACTCATTTTAAAATTAACCAATTTGTAATATATCAAAATATAGATTGATAAGATAATTAAAATAGAAAAAAAAACAAAAAAAGAAGGATACCAGATATAAATAAAATAGTTTCATTAAAAATCTAATTTACATTACTATGCTTAATTTAGCTTATGGAAATAGATGCATTTGAGGTGTAAAATGTAAGTATATTTCCGTATCAAAATAAATATAAATAAAAGAATGAGAACAGAAGCTAAAAATGTTTATTATTTCAAGTTATGAAAACCGACGTTAGTTGGGTGTATCCCAAATTAAAATTGTTTAGCTAAAATAATGGAATGTAAAATCTCAAACAATGAACCTTTTTTTAATATATTATTAATGAATTACAAAACTACCCTTACATGTTATTAGTTATAAAAAAGTTCTTATGGTTCTTCCGTGTAAAATTGTTCTTAAAAGAACCTTTTCCAGTAAGAAATTATGTAACGTTACTTACTTTTATTTATGTAAAATTTGTGACCGGGCACAGAAAGAAAGAAGGAAGAAGTGGGATGAGAAGAATCAAGAAACCATAGCTGAGGCTGTAAAGGATCTTGAAGAGTTTGATAAGGTGAGTGTACCTTGTGGCCTTGTGGTGACTTATTATGGTTTGTCTTTTACTGTGTGATTCTAACAACTGTTCTATCTTTAGAAGCAAACGAAGGTTGATGAGTTGAATTTAAAAAGGACCCATGCAGATTTACAAGATAGAGTTGATTATTTAAAGAAACAAACAGAAGTCAGTCCTTCACGTCTTCAATAAAAGTTCTCGAGCTGTTTTACTTCTTCTTTTCTTAAATGTAGTTATACTTACGTGCATGCGTGTTTTTATGTGTTAGAGTTATGATGACAAGGGGCCTGTAATTGATGCTGTTGTATGGCACGATGGCGAAGTGTGGAGAGTTGCTCTTGACACACAAAGTCTTGAGGATGACCCCATGTGCGGGAAACTTGCAGATTTTGTACCCTTAACTAATTTCAAGTATGTTTATTTCATCTGGATTTCTACTTTTTTCTTTCTTCTTCTCTATCACATATTTGATTTTGTATTTTAATAATGATAATCTGCAGGACTGAACGGAAGTATGGTGTCTTTAGCAAGCTAGATGCCTGTACGTTTGTGACCAATGTTTATGATGAAGGTACTATATTGAGTATAGTTACTGATGCTTCACCACATGGCACTCATGTTGCTGGTATTGCGACTGCTTTCCACCCGACGGTAAGAATTGAATTCAATATCTATGTTATCTTATACATGAACAATAACTTGTTCACTAAATCCTGTGTGGATGTCCAGGAACCATTGCTCAATGGAATTGCCCCTGGAGCACAGGTAGTTTCTTGTAAGATTGGAGACTCGCGCTTAGGTTCAATGGAAACTGGAACAGGCTTGATACGTGCACTAATTGCCGTGGTAGAGGTATCATCGATTCATCGCCAACTCAAATTCTCCAACTCTATATTTAGTTCCTGATGTATAATATTTTCTTAACATGTAGTCTTTTTGGATGTGTGCAGCACAAATGTGATGTCATTAACATGAGCTATGGAGAATCTACATTGTTCCCTAATTATGGGCGGTTTGTGGAGCTTGTCGATGAGGTCAGAACCTAATAATGATATATATCATAGACATGGTTTAGTTTAGTTCTTTGTCACTTATTGCCAATGATCACTAAATTTAGGTGGTAAATAAGTACCGTGTGGTATTCGTTAGCAGTGCCGGCAACAATGGGCCTGCATTGACTACTGTGGGTGCACCTGGGGGTACCACATCGAGCATAATAGGAGTTGGTGCTTATGTCTCTCCTGCTATGGCTGCTGGAGCTCATGCTTTAGTTGAGGCTCCCCCTGAAGGCCTCGAGTATACTTGGTAATATTTTGGTTTTCAAAGAATATACTGGATATTTGGATGTGCTTTTTGTGACCTGCTATAAGAATTCTGATATGTAGGTCTAGTCGGGGACCTACTGCTGATGGTGATCTTGGTGTGTATGTGAGTGCTCCTGGTGGGGCTGTGGCGCCTGTTCCTACATGGACTCTCCAGCGGCGCCAACTTATGAATGGTACATCTATGTCATCCCCATCTGCATGTGGTGGAGTAGCTTTGCTCATCAGTGCAATGAAGGTAATTCTATATGTCCGGTCATTTAATTTAGAGTGATGCTAGAGTTACAAATAAATTACAAACAAAACTTTACAAATCTAGGTTTCACCAATAAAATTCAAGGGGGGGGGGGGGGGGGGGGGGGAGCATGAAAGAGAAAATAGACTTTATTTTAATTGTTCCACAACACTTGCCAACTCAGTTAGTAGTTTTGTGTTTGTAATTTGTTTGTATGTATAACATTTCTCTTTAATTTATACTTAAAATGTGTTGGGTTGCCCCAGTTTTTTATTGACAATATTCTTTTAGCAAGATGATGTAGTAGGTTATATGCATTACAAATATCTTTTTGGCACTCTCAAGTCTCAACCCGTTTGATTCGTATATGTTTAATCCATTTTGTTCAAAAATCTCAATTGCCTAGTCCGTCCAAGATAAAAGATTATAATTGCAATCTCTGCCTCTATTATCTGGGATATACAAACATTCTTGTTTTGTGCTTTATGAATGAAATAGTGGAAAGGCATTCTTAATGGAATTAATCATTCCATTTCAAAAAACCATAACAAATATTTTATTCATTTCATAATCCATATGAATGATCGTTTCATTCCATCTCTAGTCGCAACTCCCAACTTGCCGAACGTGCCCTTAAGTTATTTACGAGTATAATTTGTATATCAGTCCTTGAATGGGGTTTTATTGTGAATTTTTTTGGCGAAACAGACGTTTTTGCATTCGATGTTGTTAAAAAAGTTTTCTTGCTCAATGAATCTGTAGGACATGTATATCCGGAATTGCCAATTCTGGATTATGCCACTTCACCTTAATCCGGATGTGGCATCCTAAGTGTATTCTAGCATACTGTTTGTGTGACTGTGTGGTGTGTATGCCAATTGTAAAACTGGACTTCCAATTTCATTTCATGTCCTTTTGTCTGACATCCGGAACTCCCAATTCCGGGTTTAAAGTTTCTAAATATGACCCTACACCCTGGTATTGTGTAGCTTATTATACTCTAATCAACGTGTAGTTTAAGCATATATGTTAAAATAGATAAGTCCTTCAACATGTGAAGGCGGGGTTGAAGTGTGTCAGGTAAAGCAAGAAAAACAAGACAGATGGAGGATGTGGTTTGAAGAACGAAATGAAATGTCCTACCCTTCCTGAAATATGTTTGCCTTTGAATTTTTTTTACAGTACCTTTTCATATTAAGATTAATAATAAAAAGAGAAAACCACCCATCATCTTCTAATACCATGGGCTGGTTTTCTTATCCTTTTTTTATAAAAAGAAAACATTTCTTTTATCATTTATGTTCTCGTTCTCCTGTGTCTCTCTTCTTTTCATGAACATACTAAATCATGTTTGTATTATACCTCTTCTCACAATCATATGACTATTACAACTTCCTTCATCATCAGACTCTAAAAAGTGGTCAAAACCGGAACTGGGACTTCCGTGTTTACACTTGGCATACACACATACGACAGTCTGCTAGAATATAGATAGGATGAAACTGGACTTGCCATTTCCGCCTTAAGGTGAAGTGGCGGAATTGGCAATCCCGATATACTGGTTCTACTTTGAGCAAGAAAACTTGTTTGATGAAAGCGAATGCAAAGATGTCAGCTTCACCAAAAAAATTCTTTTATTGTACATTTCGAGTTTTCCTTAATTAATCCTAGCCTTGTGTTCAATTTACATATTTTACACTTTCAAAATTATCTAGCTATCATATTTTACCCCAAACTTTTAAAACCTTGACAACTTTGTTCATCTATCTATCTAGCTACTCGTATTATAAATAGCCCTTATTCTTTTTAGCTTTTCAATTCAACCTCTAAACTCTTTTCATCTTCTGATTTTAATTTTTAACATTTGTTTGATTCCTTCTTTTTAACCACTTAGCTTGTTTTATATTTACCAGTTATCCTGGCGCAAAGCGTCAGCATTATAAACCTCGTTTACATATATATGCATATTGTGCAGGCTGAGGGGATTCAAGTGAGTCCATATAGTGTGAGGAAGGCTCTTGAGAACACATGTTCTCCAATTGGCTGTTTGCCAGAAGATAAACTATCTAATGGACACGGTCTACTTCAGATTGACAAGTTAGATTTTGGTTTCAATATTAATCAACTTCATGAATTATGTGATATATTCTTCTATATACCCTGGGTAGTTCTTACAAGTTACAAATGACTTCATTTCAGGGCTTTTGAGTATGCTCAGAAATCGGCTGATTTGCCATGCGTATGGTATAAGATAACAATCAGCCAGACAGGAAAAACAAGTGGGTTCATCTTCTCTCTTTAAAGTTTTTTTGTTGTTGTTATCATGACTTGTGTTAGATCGAGCCTAATTACCTTTATTATTTGAATTTGATGAATCATTACCTGCAGCATCATCAACAGCGAGAGGCATCTACCTAAGGGATGCCAGTTATTGCCATCAATCTACCGAGGTGGGACTGTCATTTATTTGTATTATTTTGATGTGCCAGCTTCTAATACCCCTTGGTGAGATGACTGCTCAATGTTCATGTCATGTTACTAGCATTGTTGAGCTTTAAGATTAAATACCAAAAAAGTGCATTTTTTTTTTTCGTGTATAAAGCGGAACAGTAGTTCAAGTTTCATCATTGTAACTTGCAAGAGAAGTTTGTTTTACTGAGTAATATGTATAACATCTTAAAATACACCAGTTGCATAAGCGGTCCATGTGATTCAGTTTTTAATACCGATACACTTCTATCCAAACAGTGGACGGTACAAGTTGAACCTCAATTTCATGAAGGTGCAAGTAATTTAGAACAGCTGGTCCCATTTGAAGAGTGTATTGAGTTACATACCAGTGGAAAGGAAGTGGTGCGAGCCCCGGATTATCTCCTGCTCACCTATAATGGGCGCAGCTTCAAGTAATATTCCTTCCTTTTGTTGTACAGTAATAAATTTGACATCTGTAAGAAATTATTATCTGTTCCTCTATTTCAATGTTTATATGTAAGTTATATATGTTTTTTAATATCTGCTGATTTGTTTATGTTGATGTAATTCCTTGTCTCTTTTTACTAGTGTGGTAGTGGATCCTACGAAGCTTAGCGATGGTTTGCATTATTTTGAAGTGTATGGTATAGACTGCAATGCCCCCTGGCGTGGCCCTGTCTTCAGGATCCCAATTACTATAACAAAGCCAAAAATTGTGGAAACTCGGCCTCCACTCATGACATTTTCTGGACTAGCTTTCCAGCCAGGTTTGTGTAATGATAATGTGACTTAACACCTTTGGTTTTTTGTTCTACCTTGCTCATTTCTACTGATTGAGCAGGGCATATTGTACGCAAATACATTGAGGTACCTTATGGAGCTACATGGGTTGAGGCAACCATGCGTACCTCAGGGTTTGACACGGGTAGAAGATTCTACATTGATGTTGTCCAGGTATGTAGCATAAACGTAAAACCTTCTAAATTGCTTTTACTCAAATATATACCTTGTTATCTATAATTTTGTTTAATAAAAGAATTAGTTCTAAAATAAATGTAAAAAAACCCAAAGCCCCAGGCATATTGTGCCAGTAGTAAGAACTCTACTCACTTTACATGTTTACTGGACCCACCCATTTTGCTACTTCTGGGCATAATGCATGGCTAGTTGTGCAATGTATAGGTTAGCTCTAACATTCTCACAAATCTACAGCTCTCTCCATTGAAGAGGCCTATCACGTGGGAAAGCAATCCAATGTTTTCATCTCCATCTACAAAGAGCTTTACCTTCCCTGTAGAGGGTGGCCGGACAATGGAATTGGTGATATCTCAATTCTGGTCCAGTGGCATAGGAAGTCATGAAAGTGCTGTTGTAGATTTTGAGGTTACACATTTGATTATGTTTCTCTATCATCATTTAAAACTTTCAACTGTTGCTGGGTATCTTTGAAATTATTTTAAAATTTGAAATTATTTTTTGTAGATTGCATTCCATGGGATAGATGTTAGCAAAGATGAGGTGGTGCTTGATGGAAGTGATGCACCTGCTAGACTAGAAGCCCAAGCCCTGTTATCATCTGAGAAACTTACTCCTACCGCGAAGCTAAACAAGGTATAACAGATCAATAGTTCTATCTAATGCCAGGCAGGTTGTGCAGCATGTAACTGGTCAAAATTAGTAATTTCATTGTAGGTTGGGTTGACTCGCAAATACATAACTTCTGATTGTTTCTACAGAACTACAAACAGCTAAGGTGTTAAATCAAATTACAGAATATGGCACACTACACAAGGTTTATATAGAAATGACATTTTGCCAAATAAAACGTTAAGGAGGCGGTATACATGAAAAAAGAAGTTTGAATAACTTTTGACCTGTTTGATATGTTCCCTTATTAGTTGATCTTCCTAATCAACCCTTCATAACTAACTGGGTCGAACTTGCGAGCTCAGTCAGTACCATCTTTTTATCGTATACTTGTTACTAAAGAAAACGTTGCTGCCTTAAAAATTGTTTTGCAGATTAGAGTCCCATACCGACCTACTGATTCAAAATTGAGTGCTCTTTCAGCAGATCGAGATAAATTACCTTCTGGCAAACAGATACTTGCATTAACGTTAACGTAGGTCTTTGTTAAGTTTGTTCCTTCACCATGCTTCACTTGGTAATCTGTATTTAACATATCATTAATGATTTTTGCTGTAGTTACAAGTTTAAATTGGAAGAAGGAGCTGAAGTGAAACCACAGATACCGTTGCTTAACAATCGTATCTATGATAACAAATTTGAATCTCAGTTTTATATGATTTCGGATTCAAATAAGGTATTAATTAGTCCTGTAGATAATGCGTGCCCTTACAATGTCAGATTTTGCTTGAGCTATTATCTTCTACTTAGTTTCCCATTGTTGTGCACAGCGTTTATATTCAGTGGGTGATGTCTATCCAGATTATGCAAAATTACCCAAAGGTGAATACACTTTACAGCTGCGCTTGAGGTATGGTTCTGTCTTTAATTCTTGTGTATCTGCACTTATCAAGTTGAAGGAATGGTAGCTTGTTAGATCCACTGTTCACTGCTAATTAGCTGGAAGTTCCGTGTTTCAGGCATGAGAATATGCAGTACTTGGAGAAATTGAAGCAGTTAGTGCTGTTCATTGAAAGGAAATTAGATAAGGTAGTAATTCTGTTGTTCCTTATATAATACTTACCATCATCCTACCTAAATATCATGGAAATATCTTCTACAGTTCCTTCAGTAATAACTTAATTGTATCACCATAATGAATGAGCTACTCAAAAGAAACATGAGTAATAGAACGAGGGCCTGTATAACTTACAGTTGGTGTTCATAAGATTTATTATTTAATTCTTGCATTCTCTTTTGTGAGTATTTTGATATATATTGTTATTATGCAGATACATTACATCACTCCACGTATATGTGTATTGATACATGTGTACGAAAGCTTGATGTATGATGTTATATAGAAAAATATGAACGTTTTAAGTTTTCCCTCTCTAATATGATAGGAGCTTATGCAGTATATTTTCTTTTTTGACTGTCTTTGTTATTTTGACATCTAATGTTTACTCTGATAGGAGGCTGTGCAATTGAGCTTCTATAGCCAACCAGATGGTCCAGTTACTGGCATTGGTAGTTTCAGTTCGTCAAGTTTAGACCCTGGGTTTGTTCTCTCTTTCAATATCCCACCCCTCTTTTTTAAAACTGTCTTCTAGTGTATATGTATGACTTCATGTTTAACTTTTAGATCAAAAGAGGCATTCTACATAGGACCTCCTACCAATGACAAGATTCCAAAGGTAGCATATTGAGTAATGTTTTTTTAATTAAATGTTTAATATTCGACTTTTATGGTATGTATATTTCACGACACTATATATTATTGCAGAACTCTCCAGAAGGATCTGTACTACTTGGAGCAATTTCATATGGAAAGCCTTCATCTGAGGTTTCAAATCAGGGAAATGACCCTGAAAAGAATCCTGTATATTATAAGATAACTTATCAAGTGCCACCCACTAAGGTTATAATTTGACACCTTCAATCAATTTTTATCCTTCTTGTTGTAATACCATGAACTAATATTAGTTAATTTATATATGTTTGACAGGTTGATGAGGAGAAGGGAAAGACTTCTACTTCCAAAACGCCCAAAAAAAGTGTGACAGAACGTTTAGAGGAAGAGGTATCGAGGATAATTTAAAGTTTTTAATGCTATCCATTTGACCATTCTTTTATCTGTATTCGTTTTCCTGAAAATATATTTCCTTCGTGTATGTGGTCAATCAGGTCCGTGACACAAAGATAAAGGTTCTTGCAAACCTTAAACAAGGCACTGAAGAGGAACGGGCAGATTGGAAAAAATTATCAATCTCATTGAAGGTATTTATTTTGTGTTTCAACCTTTGAAGAGGCAGTTACTTCAATATATCCATCTTTGCTATGTGTTATGTCGTCTTGATTTTTTCTAATGATTTTTTATTTATCATATACTATGGCAGGCAGAATATCCAAATTACACACCGTTGCTGGCTCAAATATTAGAGGGGCTGTTATCCCAGGAAGTAGAAGATAAGATACACCACTATGAAGAGGTAACGAGCTCAACATATACTTGCAGGTTATATTACAGCATCAGTTCACTTTATATCAAAACTGGATTTTCCAGATTATTAGCGCAGCAGATGAGATAATTGAGAGTATTGATCGAGAAGAATTAGCAAGATTTCTTTCCATCAATGGTGACCCTGAAGAGGAAGAATTTGAGGTATTATGTTTCTAATATATTTATTGTTTTTGATTATCCAAGTTGTTTCTGAATCAAGAAGTTGCTACTTCTTTTGTGATTTTACAAAAAGGTTGGCTCTTTCACTTGTTATTTTGTCAATACATCTTAAAAGTTAATTCAGACGTCACTTTCACAGTTCGATCAATCTGCTATCATAACTATTATCTTCTACTGGATGCTTGCAGAAAACCAAGAAGAAGATGGAGACAACACGTGACCAACTGGTTGAAGCACTTTACCAAAAAGGTTTAGCTTTAGTGGAAGTTGCGTCTCTTAAGGTATTCTATGTTTGCAGCTGCTCTGTTGGTTGCATATCTCTTTTTGTACCATGTATTTTATTTTAGTCAGCGTAGATTGTGTATAATGTGATAGAGCATTGTTTCTGGTTGTCTGCTTATGTTTTAATCGTGTATCTGTTGTAACAGGGTGAAATGGCTGCATTTTCTGCAAACTTGGGTGCAGAAGTCGTGGATAAACCCGATGGACAGTCTTCTCCAGACTCTGGGGGCCAACCAGATTTGTTTGAAGAGACATTTAAAGAGCTGCAGAAATGGGCAGACACTAAATCATCTAAATTTAACACTCTTTTGATGATACGTGAACGGCATAGTGGCAGACTTGGCACTGCACTCAAGGTATTGTATGCATACCTGGCATCATATCAGTAATCTGTACACCTTTTTGAATTAGATGTGGCAAAATGGGTAGGTTGGGTAACAGGTAAACAGGAAAGTTGTTGGTACGTGCGGGGTTGATCCAGAATACTTGGGTCCAAATTATAAGTTTTATGAATAGCTACCGTAATTACAAAGTTTATATTGTTCCAATGTAAATTGGTTTTTCAAATAAAAATGATTTTGGAGGTTTTATGCGGTTAATGCCTTGATAACACGATCAGCCAACTTTTCCTGTTCCATTGTCAGTTTTTCTTATTTGTATTTCACTTAACTGTTTGACCCAATTACATTTTAAAAAAAATCCCAAATCACTCGATTTGTAAGGAATTTGGGTAATAATAGCCACCTCTATTTAGAGGTAATGTGTCTCTGTGTGTGTGTATGTGTGTGTGTTGAGACTTGAGACCCTAGTAATTGGTGAGAGTGGGGTGATATTGTGTTTGGGCAGGTGGTGAATGGAATGATTGAACAAGAAGGTGATCCTGCAAAGAAGAAGCTTTATGAAGAAAGAATATCATTGCTTGATCAAATTGGATGGGGCCATCTCGTGACGTATGAGAAACTGTGGATGCTTGTACGATTTCCACCAAGCTTGCCACTATTCTAGATATAGACGAGTTATATACTATTTTAATAAATGAATCGCATTCCCACTAGTATCACATTTCAACAATTTGCTCTATTTTGATACATTATTAATGGATAGGTAAAGTTCCATTCAGATTCCTCATTGATTTTTCTTTGTAGCTGCATGTTTCTGTTTCAACTTCATTGGGACTTCATGGTTACCTTTGGTGGAGAAATCCTTGATTCCATATGCCCTTGGAACACCAACCGACTCTTCCCAATATTAGCCCCAGCGCAATGGTCACGTATTTTTGGGCTAAGATTTGTTGATCGATCACATTGTCATAATAAAGTTTTAATATTTGAATATTGAAACCTGTCGGAAGTAAAAATATTCTCATTTATACTCTGAGATCTATATTTAAACCTGTTTATGGGTCATACGGATGATTTTAAAACATTGCCCATTACCGCTCATTGGTTAAGGGAGTAATAATGAATAAAGATAATTGTGAGAGATCATGATTATTTGCGCTAGGTAAATAATGTGTATGAGGTATAATCATTTCACAAGTATACTGGAAGAGAGTTAAATATTGGGATAAGATTCATTTCTCAAGTAATCATGTGGATCATGTCTGGGTAGTGGTAGTGTCTAGTTGTCCTTCGACTTGAGACACGCCTAGTGCGTAGTCTCATGTTTTGATTCAGTACCAACTTGGAACTTAACCGACCGTAGTATGGGAGTCCTTAAAATACAAACTTTTCTAAACTACATCAAACTCGTGATGAGCGGTAATTATATAGACTTTTCTTGTACTAGTTTTGGCCATTTTATAGTCATTTGAGTGAACTTATGGTACATAATGAGAGTAAATATTTATGAGGTTCACATATAATGCCGCATATTGGACTCGACTAGATGATGCACCCGACTTCAACCCATGTTATGGACTAATGAAAGTGATATCCAAACATATTAAATAAATCAAGTGTTGATGGTCTCCGTGTATGGTATGGACTGTGGAGCCGAGAAGCAAAGCTTGGTCCGTATATATTTATTAGTAGCAGCAGCCCATAGAAGTGAGAAAAGGAAGCTGGGGTTTAGCCCACTGTTCGCAGCCCAGGAAAGAAGAAAAGGAAAAGCAGCGACAGGGCCCTTTTTTATATTCTTTCTATTAGTAAAGCGCCAGCCCTCCTATAGAGTCAGGATGATATTCTGCTATCAATGAAAACGAGGAGGCAGCCAGCAGAATTATTATAATCAGTACAACAATAATTAATAAGGGAAGCCAACATTAATTATTAGGGCTAGAATTATTTAAGAAGCAGGTCATTGTTAATTGTGGGTTTTTGGTATGCTGGAGTTTTTGTTCGGCCGAGAAAGAAAAGAAGAGTACGAGCAGCTTCGAGTCGAAAGGATGGATGACACTAATGAAATTAAAGATATCGATTCTGACGTTGATGATGATGATGATGATCTTAATAAACCATTATGGAAAACGTTTAGCCCGGAGCTTGAATCAAGGTTGAGTTGTGTCAAAACGTTTTTGAGGAATAATATGGTTCCTGTTTCGGTTTCTGTAGCAATGGTAATGTGTTATCTGCTCTTAAGATCAAAGAGGTCAAAATTTAAAGTTACTCCATATTCAGACTTGTTGAAGGGTCTTCGAGATGGAACTGTGACGAGGGTTCAGTTGAGAGAAAACTCACGTTGTGTAGTGTACGACAGTGTGCCACGAATTTCCGAGAGTGCAAAAGTATTAAATCAAGGAAGCAGTCCTATATTAAAATTCCAAAAGATGCTGGCATCCATGGTTGGAAATTTGTTACCAAAACACGACATCATACCCGGGTTATACCACTCACAAATTGTTGCCGATAAAAAGAACTTGGAGCTTGTTGCTAGCCAATTACCTAAACATGGGTGGCAGTTTTCTACAAGATACATTGATGATGATTATAGAGAGCTTCTTAATTTGATGAAAGAAAAAGGAACCACGTATGCGTTAGACCCTGAACCGTTTGTAGTTTCAGCGGGGAGAAGGGTTTGTTCTACTTTACTAAGTCAAGCACCTTCATGGGCTATGTTGTCATTGGTTGCTCGTGGATTAGGTGGTGGTGGTGGTGGTAGCAGTATTGCAAGAAAACCCAGTAAAAACGATATGGTAACTTTTGATGATGTTCAAGGAGTAGATGAAGCTAAGGCAGAGCTCATGGAGGTAAATATCAAATTTTTGTTATTGATCTTTACAATCATGATTTGTTACACTTTTGTCTATCATCATTAGGTGTTTTGTCTAATAAGACATGTTGTGGGAGATCAAGTTGGGATGCTCTTATGCTGTTAAATTATAATTACCCTTTAGACGGTGTCTGAGTATATATCAAATTATGCTTTTTAAAGGAAGCGGTAGCTAAAATAAGGGAATATTTGTGATTAAGTTCTTTCATTTGTTAGTCAGCTTTGTTGCACCTAGTATTAACCTGATTACAGACAATCATAAGCCAAAAAGTAGCTACACAAACACTACAAATTGATTACTATGACTAAAGGTGCAACATGTTTAACTATTGCCTTTAACTATTCAAACACAATTTATGTAGATTGTGTCATGCTTGCAAGGAGATTCAAACTATGCACTTCTAGGAGCAAAGATACCTCGAGGTGTTCTTCTAGTGGGTCCACCTGGAACAGGGAAGACACTACTCGCCCGTGCAGTTGCTGAAAAAGCCGGAGTCCCATTTTTCATCACTTGTGCAAGTGAATTTGTGGAGATGTTTGTTGGAAGAGGAGCTAGTCGCATCAGGAATCTATTTAAGGAGGCTAGAAAACATGCGCCATCTATCATTTTTATCGATGAACTAGATGCAGTTGGGCTCAAGCGTGGTAGAGGCTTTAATACCGAGGGTGACCAAACATTAAACCAAGTATGTGTTCAGTTTTTGGTTGTTTTAGTTGTGATGTCAAAGCGCATTGATTAGTGGTTATATGGGCTGGGCAGCCAGTTTGGCTTCACAGGGCCTGATTCAGTTTTTGACCTTTTGCCCTAAACTTTTTTATGCAAATACAATGATGTGCCAAAAGCCCAAAATCATTAATTAAATGGCCACATAGTAATCTAGTTTTTTTAACCAAAATGATTTCAAGGTTATATACATTAAAGTAAACTTTGGGCGACCCTGACTTGTTTCCTTTAAACTTATAGTTCATTTATCAGTTAGATATAATCATATAAAACATAACCCTAATTGATCCATTCATAAGCAAATCGGTTGAAGTTGTCACTTCTTTATCGACTGGCGGTGTGTTGTTGCTTACAGCTGTTGACAGAAATGGATGGATTCGAGTCAGATAAGAAGGTGGTGGTAATTGCAGCAACAAATAGGCCTGAAATGTTGGATTCAGCTCTCCTCCGTGCTGGCCGATTTTCAAGAAAAGTTTTTGTGAAGGAACCGGACGAAGAAGGAAGAAAGAAAATATTGGCTGTTCATTTCAGAGATGTACCCCTTAAGGATGACAGGGATGATATTTTTAATCTGGTTGCATCATTGACACCAGGTTTAGTAGGTGCTGACCTAGCAAACATTGTCAATGAAGCTGCTCTTCTTGCTGCACGTAGAGGTAAAAGTTACATGGTCATCAAGATCAAATCAATTGTTAATTACAGTTAGAAAGCTTAATTTCTAAGCGCGAAAACATCAGGATGGCCCAAGTTCAAATCCTAGGAGCAAAAAACGTATACCCCTTGAGAAAATGACCAATCCTCCTAATAATCTTCCTATAATTACTTTTTTTTTCAACAGGTAGTTATGATTATTGTATTATCCTTCAACCTTTTTTATCAAGCTATTAAGGAGCTTTTACGTATTTATATACCTTGAATGACTATAGGAACTTTAGACCTGTTTAGCTAATTCTTTTTAATATAATAACTCATATGACCCATTAGATATAGATATAATCCAAATCAATCCATCTATAGGTTAATATCTTGAAATTGCCCCTCTTATTCCATTGCATCATTTAACTTCTGCCATTACACAGGTGGAGTTTGTGTGTCAAGAGATGACGTAATGAAAGCTGTTGAAAGAGCCAAAGTGTCGTTTGGCGATAGGCAGCAACAGCAGGAGTTCAGTGAAAAAGAAGCACAAGAAATTTATTCGATCTCGAACCAACTACTTGCACGGTCGAAGCTTGACTTTTGAGCAACAAAAGGCAGACAACTCTCTTTTTGCAGATCATTTGGTAAGGATTTCATTTCCCACATGTTTTTTTTCTTTAAGAAAATATACAAGTCAGAGTTTCATTGATTTGCGTTTAGACCATTATATTCGTTCCAGCTTGAACTAAGAAAATTTGATGTTTTAAACTCAGGTTAGGCTGGAACGATTTGGAAGCATTTTCTGTTGTCTTTCCATTTTATGTTTCTTAATCAGTGATCTTAACTCCACTCATATTAATTAACTTATGCAATAATTTATGGTGGTCACTGGTCACTTCAATGTATATATTAATGTCCCATATATTTGCCTAAATATGCTAAAAAATAAATGACTGATGTGTTGTTTTGTAGATAAAAAATAATATGTTTATATATTTGGCTAATAGTAGAGATTTATTTGACCTCTTCTGACTTCTGAGACATTACTACATGATTCAAGAGATAAAAATCTATTGTGATAAAATTAAATTTTTTTCTGATAATACCTTTTGGAAGCAGCCTTAAAAACGGTTAGCCTTAATCATACATTCTTTGTAAGAATGTAGATGTGTTTGGTTATGATATTACGTCTATGTTCATTTGTAAGAAATAAAAGTATATAGTTTAGATTTCCCTTTTTCAATTGTAAGTAATTGTTACGGGGTATTTAAAAGTAGTGTAAAGCATTTGTACTTTTTAGTATTAATATTTGTTGCAAGTATGTATGTGTATACAAGATGAATGTTATCACGATTCCGCTTTGATGATGATGATGGTGGCGGTTTGATGATGGTGGCAAAGAATAATGTCGGTTTATTTAGTAAATAACACTCTCTCTTATATATATTGAAAGTTGAAATTACACTTATACTCCATTTATTTTCTACCATCGAACACAATTTACTCCTAGCTTGAACAAACACAACTCACCCCTTCTTAGTATATGTATAGCATTGCAATTTAAACATGCTCCATTTAAGAAAAAATAGGTGTACATTGAATAATTTTGCGACGTCAATTGTTTCGCCGCAACATACGGGTATCATGCTAATTAATAAATATAATGTAAATAGAGGTAGTGTAGCTAGAATATGAATTTATGGGTAGATATTGTGAATTACTAAATAAGTTATTAATGGTATTTTGGTGGACCCTGTGTTCTATTAACGAGAGCAAGTACTCGCGCGTTGCGGTGGTAAAATGATGAGGGTGATGAGTGTGATAAGTCATAGGAGGTGATATGTCATAGAGTGTCATAGCCAAATGCCTTAGTCGTACGGGCTCCGTCGTCGGATTTAAAAATTCGTCGAATGGATATAGAATGACATTTCTAATGAAAGAACATGAAATTTTAAGAACACCCATATTATTTTTATAATTTATCGATGTATGGTTTTTGAGATAAAATATTTTGAAAGAATTAGAGAAATAAAATGATTTATGGATGAGAGAGAAAGTTGTATGCATTAATGTATGATACATCATGCATTATTATGTATACATTATTGAAATTGAATGTTAAAAGTTAAAAAGTGGATATAGTATAAAAGTATAAATAAGAATGTTGATAATTTAAATATAATTTAGCTATTTTTAAAGCGGTAAGAGTGTAAGTTGAGATGGAGATAAAAAAAAATGCTTAATGAAATTATAGATACACTTGCGAATTTTAGACGGCAAGAAGGCTTCGCAAATCGCAATCGGCGAATTTTGATTTGAAAAGCTCTTTGTCCTAAACAACCAGCCAGTGGCAGATCTCAACCATCGCTATGTTCCGCGTATTATATTATGGTCATGAAGTACACTTAATCAAGTCGGGTCAAACAAAAATAACACTAATAATCTAAGATTTTCATTCAAATTACTAATACATAGTTTCTAACCAACAAAAAACTACAAAGACTTATGAATATACCAAGAGAAAAGACGTTGGATTGTGGATTGTGGGAGAAATACCTTGTTACATGGATTGTGGATTGTTGGCTAAAACATAGAATTATGAATGGACTAAGTGAATTGTGGGTTATAAAAACTAAAAAGATAAAATTTATTTTTCCTTGGAGCAAAAAACTCAAAAAAGGACGGAAGACCTTGTTACGTGGATTGTGAATTGTAGGCTAAAACATAGAATTTTAAATGGACTAAGTTAATTGTGGGTTATAAAAACCAAAAAAGGTAAATTTTGTTGGACTATTAAATTTATTAAACGTATCAAAAATAATTGTTGGGGGCCGACTTAATAGATATAGATTATTTTGGACAAAATACGGGTATATTAGTACTACTAAATGAAAAACAGCGGTGGCCCGGGCCCCTAAAGAGAACCACCTCTGCAACCAGCATAGCTACTAATGTAGATACAAAAATATAATTAACATAATATATTTCAAATCAAATAAGTTTGATTTACTACTAAATAAAGTAGTATTCTTTTTTCCTTTTTCATTTTTAGCAAAACTATAGATATAAAATACAATATATTATCATTACAAAAAAAAAATTCATTTGTTCATACTTTGTCGTAAAAAATGTGAAAAAAATTATAAATTTAATCATATATGAAAATGTGTAAAAAAATTTACATTTAAAATTGTGAATAAATTTCAAAAGTTATATTTTTTTCACACTTATAAGTGTGTAAACAAAATGTTAACACTTAAAAATGTGAACAATTGCCAAATATTTTCATACTTAAGAGTGTGAAAGTCAATTTGTAACACATATTTCTTCATGTGTGAAGAAAATAAGTGTTACAAATTAACTTTCACACTCTTAAGTATGAACAAACGTTCATTTTATTAATCTCCATCGACTATATTCAATTACGAGTATTATTTTTTTCTATTGAAATGAGAATATGTACTTGAGAAGCTAAGAGCCCGTTTGGTTTACATAATGTTTTTGAATGAATTGAAATCTGTTTATGAAATTGGAATTTAAAGGAATCAGAATCTAAAAGTTTTAAAATCTATCTTATGTTTGGTTGACAGAATAGAATTCAGATTCCTTTCCATGGCATAATCCTCTTTGGTTTGTAGGAATTGAAATGTAATTTACATCAAACGACAAAATTACCCTTTAATCAATATAATGTAATTTTATTTCTCTAACTTAATTTATAAGATTTTATATTTAACTAGTATCTTTACTCGGGGGTTGCCCTGGGTAAAAAACAAAACTCTGGTGACAAAAGTTGAAAACATTAAGCCAAAAATGAAATTTGCGTGACAAAAGTTAAGAAAACAAAAGTTGTGGTTAAAAGTAAAAAAATAAAATTTTGGTAACAAAATTTAGAAACTAAAAGTTATGTGGTATAGTACTTAATAAACACAAAGTTATGTGATAAAAATTAGAAAAGTTAAGAAACTTAAACTTGAAAATAAACTGCGTTAAACATCCTTTTGTAACAACCGCTAGTTATCCAAGCAACACCTGACAGTCATTAAGGCCGTAAATTTTCTTGGTTGTGCAGTAGCAACTTGTACCTCATCATAGTTTAAAAAGTAAAAGTTATGCGTTAAAATTAAGAAAGAAAAAAACTTTTAATGGGAGAAGCTTAAAAACCAAAAGTTTTGTGGCAAAAAGTAATTAAAACAAAACTTTAGTGGTAAATATGAAAATACTTAAAGTTGAAAAGAAACTCCGTTAAATACTCTTTTGTAAGTATCGTTAGTTATTAATGGTCGTTAAATATACATAACGGTCGTTAAATCCGTTAGTTATGTTTGATGTGCTAATGTTACTTGTACCTCATGCATGAGGGGATGTACTTTTAGCTACAGTACCACCCCTCACCAGCCGACCTTAGAATTTAGTATATATATATAATTTCTATATGTTTTGTTTGATTATCTTGATTGAGATATGTTAACCCTCTTTTTTATATTAATAAACAATCCATACATAATTGAAAGTTAACACACATATATGTGAATGTAAATCGGTATTCACAAATTCTTTTAAAATCGAGATGAAAGGAACCAACTATGGAGAAGAAGTTTTTTTTGATGAAGATGAGCAGCCATGGAGAAGAATAGGCAAATGGTATGTTATGGTTGATAAAAGGAGTGTATGGTTTGAGAGCTTTTATGTCATGATGTTTGAATTCCAATAGAATTATAAACATTCCATGAATATATGGAAGGAATTCTAAATTCCTTGATTTAACGAATTCATTGGAAATTTTCTAATTCTAATTTCTTTCTTTACTTCAACCAAACATGCTCATGACGGAATTCAACATTCCAACTCCTATGAATTCCATAGGAATCCTACAAACCATACAAGGCCTAAGAAAAGCATGGTGGGACAATTTTCTATATTCAACCTATCCCATCACTTTAACTTGTCAAATCTGATTTTCCTTTAATAAATGTCTTTCAAGTAAGATAAGTTAAACTAAGTTTAATTTTTAAAAACTGTTTTACACTGCATTTATGCTTGTTAGACAATGTTAATATATAGCATGAAATAGGGATATGCACGAATCAAAACCCGACCCGCCCCAAACCGGAATGACCCGTGACCCGTGAGAGCAAGAAAAATAAAACTGTGACCCGACCTGTGAAGGTTCGGGTCAGTTTCGGGCTTGTCACGAGTTTCCTTCACAATTTTTTTTGTTTTTGCCTTCGTCCGACCCAGACCGACCCGACCTAGTCAACCCGTGACTCGCAAATGCACTAAAAACGTAAGCCGTGACCCGGACCGTTAAGGCTTCGGGTGGGTTTATTCGAGCCGGTTTCGGGTCGGGCGCTGGTTTCTGGGTCTTTTTGCTCATCCCTAGCATGAAACTTAGAAAATTTATATTTATAGAAAATTAAAATATATTCGTAATTGTGTATCAGTTAAAATGATTTGTATATTTTTAGAAACCCTTACGATTTTTGTAGTGTTCATAAACTAACATACTAAAATAGGATTGAGATATATTTAAATGAAACCTGACGTTTTTTTATACTTACATTAATATATTTAAATAAAACTAAACCTATTTTTTTAATTAGATATCTTAGATAAGTAAAACAGTTTAATAAAAATATCATTATATTTATCATTATCATATTTATCAATTACGTATGCATATATATCGTACATAACTAATCAACTATTAGACTTTGAATTAAAACCCAAATATAACATGTAACTTTTCCTTCTTTATTACATTTATACTAATAGTATGTTTGTTCTTTTTAACTATTAAGTGATTGAATTGATAAAGTGACTAAAGATAGATAATGTTTGTACGTATTAAGTCAATACAGTTGTTTTTTGTTTATTAAGTCAAAAAAACAAACACTTTTGATAACTTAATGAATTAAGTATTTTTATTAAGTCATGACTTTTTTTATTAAAACATTTAACAAACACCACCTAAATCTACATATTATTCATTGGAAAAAAAAAATACATAGTCCCTCCATCTCATTTGCAGTTTCAATTTCTTTGTTATTGAACTTTAATATTAAATATATTTTTATGTGATATAATATTGGATTAATTTATTAAAAAAAACATATCTAAAACTCAATCAATTCATATAACTTCATCAACTGTTATATATAATTAATATGGTATCCGTGCAATGTAGCAGCTACGACGATCTAATGTTGGCGACAAGTGACGATGACAGCGACTATTGGTGGTGGTGGTGACAGTGCCGAGTGATGTAGATTGATGTAAAAGTGAAAGTTGAAATATTGTAAAAGAAAAATGACTAAGAGTGTCAGTTATTATGAATAAAGTTTAGAATGTAGATTAGCTGTTAAAGGCAAGTTAATGTTCGACTAGATTCACGAGCCTAGCATAAATAAATATTGTTTAGCTCGACTTCTTGAAAAGCATTTCGAGTCAGCGAACTCGAGTTTATAAGCTGGAGTTAAAATTGAGCCTAAGAATTGGTTAATCAAATAAATTTGTAAAAATCACATGAACTAGCATCAAACTTGAGGTTGAACTATAAAACATTCAAGGAGCTACTTGAGCCACCTGGGGTCCTGGGTAATTGAAAAACGAGCCTGGCGCATAATTCCTATGAGGCTTTACAACTCTTTCAGCCCTTAAATTTTTGTAACTACAACTCTTTCGGCCCTCAAAATTTTTGTAACTCTTATTCAATAACTTTACAAATTCTCTTATCCCAATTAAGTTTTTCTTTTTGTATAGCCGTTGTTTGTTCAGACAAGAAATAGTGCGCGCACATTGCGACAGTGAGATAGTGGAGGCGATAGGTCAAGTCATAAAAGATGATAGCCAAAAATGCCTTAGTCTTTATAGGAAAATCAATAATCGAATGGAAATATATATATATAAATATAGCGCAGATCACGTACTCTTTGTTTAACTGTCTTATGTGCTTATACTGTTTGTGTTTATTAGATTCGATTCGGTGATCGCATTCTTGTGGTGGTTCTTCAATTTTGCAATTGTTTGAAACGCTCATTAAGGTACGGATATTCTAGTTGGTCTTAGGATCCTTTCGGTAACATCCTTTCTCTCAAAACTTTCTGTGATTAAATGTGCAATGTTTATGAAAATGACGTGTTATTTGAAAAGTTATTTGTTTCTTATCCTTGTATAAATATTGTGATATCCCTAACTTTGATGTACTATTTTATTATCTATACTTGTGTCAAAACCGTCTCTTGAAACCCGATTCGAAAACTGTCAGAAAAAAGGTGGGTTTGGTGTGTTACATTTGATGAGATGATAATGTCCCTCGAATATTCGTTGGCCCGGAAGATAATACAGTCCCATATTATAATCATATTCATTGGCTACGAAAATTAATACAGTCACATATTATAATCATATGCATTGGCTGCGAAAATTAATACAGTCGCATATCATGAATCATACTGATTGGCCCGAAAACTTATAAGTGACTCCATTGAAATTTTGTAAGAATTGGGTGGACGGAGATGTGTTTTTAAGTTATTATTTACAATGTCTTTAATCACTTTATTAGTCCAAAAATTTGTTTTTGTCTTCTCAAAACATATTCGATATATTTAAGTATATAAGTCGGTCAAAACGGTTTCTTAAGATGTGCATATAAGAGTAACCTATCCATGGAGGTTCCATGGGCGCGTTATTGTGACACCGATGATGTGGCACCGGCCGTAGCGGTGTATTTGATTTGATCTACGGCGTCTCCTTTGGATAACCCGGTAGTGGTTCGAGCTCATTATATTATATTTTGATAGGAGGCGTATCGATCGGTCCTAGGCATATTTTGATAAGTTTGACGGTGGGCGCTTTCGTAGTGTCATAGGAGGCGTTTGCACCATAAATGAATGATTAGTGGAGTAGCTACCCTATGATTTAATTCGACCCTTTTGATAAGTTATTTGTTTGGCTCTAATGTGCACTATTTTATGAGACTTGGTTTTCTAGTATATTTTGATTTGTTAATGTATATGGTATTTGTGAAGCTATACGTATGAGTACTTTGACTTGAAATAAGTTTGTTAAGGTAATAAGTTTGTCTTTGAATTACGTCTCTGCTTTTGATATTATTCTTCAGCTTTTGTCGTATCCGTCACTGGGTTTTTTGTTCAGCCGTATTCCTTTTTCTTTCTTATACGGCAGGTAATCAAGCGGGCTTTGGGATTGAGAGAAGAGAGTAGATAGAGGTGGACTTATCACCTCTTTGCTTTAGAGTTTATTTCCAGCTTTAGAAGTATTTATTATAATTTGTAAGGTTGACTTTAGTTTGACTTTGAATAAGATTAACGCTCTTTTGACCTTTTTGTTCTTTGATATCATTTTGTATTGTTAGAAAATTAGGGGCGTTACACAATGCCACCCACTTTGCTAAGAAAACTTGCCAGTGCTTTTCGCTCCTACGTGAGACCGTAGGCGAATTGTATCTCCTCAAGGTAGATTACCACTCCGTTGTGAGATCAGCGGTGGACTATGTAAGTCCCAACTATTACTAGATGGGTGCTGAAGACACCTCTATGTCGATGGTGAGTGAACTTTGCAACATGATCAATTAATCTGGATATGACCAGTTTAGATTGATCGTGTACCAGGTTAACTGGAGTTAATGTATAAAGGTGACAGAATATGTAAATTAATATATTGCAATAATATAAATGACAAGTATGTAAACTGGTGAGACAATATGTAATTTTCAAGTGTATTTTATTTATTTATTGTTTAAATAAAATACAAGGTTGTTGCGGAACCAAGATAATACATGAATGTAAATATCCTAACAACCCATGAATTACAATTGATCTAAACTTAGAAATTCTCCTAAACAATCGAAACACTTAGAGTTGTGAAATGTTCCTTTTTGCGATTGAGAGAATACTGCACAAGTTCACCAATATTGCAAAATATATGTATTTGCAAAGTTGCTGAAAATGCTTGTGCAAGGACCTCTATTTATCGTTGAAGATTGAGCATGGGGATCTCAACTTCGACGTACAAATAGGGTTGACAGCACACAAAAGTATTGTTTAAATAATCCTTTGTGTGTGTTAAATAAAGTAAGACAAAAGGTTACTTTATTCAACCACTCTACATCTTTGCACCTTTATCCAAAGACAATATCATTGCCCGGTTAAAAGGATGTAGAGTAAAAGGTCCTCCTCGTAATCAGTGTAAAGCTTTGTAAGAGCATTTATACTGGAGGATTCTCCAGTTGATTGATCTGGTAGATTGTCAACTGGGCTTCGCTGCCATTGCCAATCTCTGTCTTCCATTTGTTGTCTTTGACTTCAACTGGAAGGTCTTCAGATTCTAGTCATCTGATCTCAACTGGAGGAAGTCATCAGTTGCTAAACCTGTACAATGCAACTGGACTTCTAATATTTCGGACAATTCCGCATGCTCTCCAGATGTCGCTGGAGAGCTCCAATTTAGCTTAAACTGGTCCTAACAAATTCCCCCTAATTGTCCTGAAATATTGTCAGGTATTTTCAAACTTGTTTCTATACAAGTTTAAGTTTGAAATACCTGAGTTTGATAAAATCTATTAAGTTTCCAAGACATTTTTATAGATCATCAAATGTCTTGGATTTTGTTTTAATTGTTTGTAGATCTTATCAGATATCTTACTTGTGAGTTACAATCTGGCAACTTGTATATACACAAAATTTACAAATAAGTTACAAGAAAGTAAACAAAAAATACAAGCAAATAGTTAGAAGGAAAAACTTAAACAGATGGCCCTTCGCCAGTTTTCCTTCTTTTTGTGACAGATGAAATTGGTTGTGTATCCTCAAGATCAAGGCCTAATCTTTCTTCAATGTTTTCCTTGAACTTGATAAGATTTTGCAATACGTACTCCTAGCCTTTTTCAACCTTATTCTTCTTCTGCCCTCCTTCCAGTAACCTCAACATCTCTACATGTTCGGAATGACCATACTGATGGACATCCGGGTTCTCAGTTGTTCTCTTAGGTCCACCAAAGTATTGTACCTCAACAACAAAATGCTTAGCACCAGGCTTGATCGAAACCATAACATCAGTAATCTTGCCTCTATTGTGCCTTCGACGCTGTACATATGACAAATATGTGCGAGCTTCAGATTCATTTGTCAGTTTAATTTTGCTCGTGCTCAGCTTTTGTGTAGCAGCTCGAATATCATCAGTTGTGGGTTCAGATGGTTTTACCCAAGTCCTCAGATTTGCATCCCTTGGCAAAGCCTTTTGTTTTCTTCCTTTGGACTTGGGTGGATTCAACACTTTGGTGACCGCCTTCTTTACCTGCTCAGTCCTCTTGAGAATCCCTTCAGACCTAATCTCTCTGGCCTTCTCCACCGACACATTCAAACACTTAGCATCTAGTTCAGCCTCATCATCCTGGTAGTGTTTGTCCAGTTCAACTTCAAGCATCTCCTTCAGTGCATTGACTATTCTTGGATCTTCTTTGATCTTCTTATATTCAACAGGTGTCAAGCCAAGGAGTTGAGCATCAGTGATATCAACAAGAGGGGTTGGAAGATTTCTTCTTGATTCGAATTGGTTCACCTTCATTTGTTTCTTCCTTTCCTTGACCAGGTATCCCACTCTTGCTAACTTCTGACTCTCGCTTTCAGTAACTGGAGGCAACAAATCAACATTGCCAGTTTCCAACATTGGTGCATCGGTGGCCGGTTCCATAGATTCATCAGCAATGGCCTTTCCCTTATCAACACTCCCCTTCACCACATCATCAAACACCTCAAACTTCTGCTCACCAGCCTCAGTATTGGTAGCCACCACTAACTCCTTCCCTTTTCCTGAAGTCTCCACAAGAGTGCGAGGGGCATGTACAAACCTTTCCCCCTTGGCAGCATCTAGTCCTTGCCTGATGGCTTCAAAATCTGCATGACTAGAGGGCAAGCGATCTAGAGGCTGCCATGATTGCATTGTCTTGCACTCTTTGAAGACTCCGCAAATCATGCGAACTGTCCTCCACAGATGATTGATCTCCTGAGACTGAGTCATAACATTTCCACTTGTCAGCTCTTGACTCTTTAAATCTGTTTGAGTATTGAGAGATCATCTGGAGAGAGCCCAGTTGCAGGGACTTCCTTAACACCTTCAGAAAAACCTCCCTTCCTTTGCCAACTTCAGTGGTCAGATCAGATATAGCATTTGAATGTTCAGACACTTTGCTGGTCAGTGTATCCAGACTGCACCTCAACCGATCAATCTCAGATGTAATTGGAGTGAGATCGACCTGGGGCGCTGCAATCTTGGTGATCTCAGACATCACCTTTTCAATTAAACTTCTCACTAGCAGCCAAAGTTTCTTCAATCTTGAGACCCACTGAAGAGGCCAACTGACTCCCAAGCTCTGTCACATCTAGGCAGGTTTGTTACATAGATCTTGCACCTGCCTTTCCAGATTCTTAATATCAACCTCTGATGATCTGACAGTACTGTTCAGCAGGTTGGATATTGAAGATGTGACTCCAGATTGAGTTAGTGCGAACGCCTCCTGTAAAGATGTTGCCAGTTGGTTGGAGGATTCCACTAACTCGTTCAGCTTTCCAAACACCAAGTCCTCATTAGCTGAGAACTTGTTTATCCCCAGGTCAACCACTTTGACATTCTGCATATGATCCTTTTGGTACCTGGAGAGGGACTTGGTGTTTTTGTCCAGTGTCTTTTGAATCTCTTCCACCCTTGCGAGAAGGTTCGAGAGATCGGCTTGAAAAGACACAAATTGGCTTTCCAGTGACTGAGGGGAAGGTGTCACTGGACCAGCCGAAAAGCTACAGGTGCAACTGGACGAGGTATGACAATATTTGTTCTCCAGTTGCAGTAGCATCAGTTGATAGAAGAGAAGGGGTTGTAGAAATGAAGGGAAGAGATTCAATGTGTCGTTCATGCTGAGAATGCTCAGGTGTGAACGACGGCGACGGTGGTGTTAGGATGTGTCTATTTCTAGGCACACCCATAGAAGAAAGTAGTTGGCGAGAGGCGAATATTGGAGGTATATCTAAGCTTTGTACATTTGTTGGGGAAACTGAAACATGTGGTTCTTGGGGTTGATCAAGGAGAGAAGGGAGCTGATCAAGTACAGTTGCATCAGCCATCTCCTGGTCAGATTCCGTCTCAGATGAGTCCGAAGACTCAAGCTGAAACTCACCCTCATTTATGCCAAGATCCATAAATGTTGGGGGTGGCTGAACAAGTTGTTCAGACTCCTGATGACCAGTTTGAGTTGCCTCAATGGTATCATCAGTTCTAGGATCCGTTGCCGAAGCATCTTCTCCCTGGACAGAGGTGACTGGTGCCTCAACTACAACTGCTCTATCCTCAGTTGCAGTATCACCGGCAGCGGCTTCAGAGACCATAGTCACAGATTGTGACTGGTCAGGTGCAACAAGTCCAGATCTGGATCTCCTTCTGCTTTTGGAAGATCTTCTTGCTTTAGGAATCGCCTGGACTCCCGCTTCTGCCACAGTTACCGCTCCAGTAGACGAACCAGTGGGTCCCTCATTATTTTGAGGCCCGCCCAGTTGCCTTTCTGACTCACCAGATTGTGGTGCATCAGTTCTAGAGAATGCAAAGATCATTCTCGGGGACATCTGGACTTCATCAAAAGTGGACACCAGGTTGTCCAGATTCCTTAACAGTTCTGGCACAGAGAACAAGGATTGTGTGTTGTTGTACTCTTCTCTGCCCAGAACCTGAATAAAACAAAGGGACAAGAATCTTGAAAAGGGGATACAAGGACCCCTGTTGCCCTTCAGCTTAAACACCAGACTTCTGAACAAAATACCAGCAAAATCCACCCTTAGTCCATTCCAGAGGCAGTAAGCCATCTCTGCCTGGAAGGAGTTTATCTGGTCCAATCCACCAGAACTCCCTCCCAAACTTTCCACCAAGTGGACCATAAAGAACTTCCAGGATGGTGAAAGCCCTTTCATTGTAATGGACCCCTTGGTCTTCAAACATCCCCCTCCACCATCTCTTATTACCCATGTCAAGGAAGACCTGGCGGAAATTATATTGGAGGAGATCACCACTGGATTTTCATTTTGTCTCCAGTAGTTGAGGTTAAGGGCTTCCCTCAACGTTTCAGTGGTGATGGTACACGGGACTGACCCATCCTTTAAAGAAAAGGAGATGGATGAGCAATCCTCAGAAAGAGAAGCAGTGTACCAGAACTCGCACAAGTAGTCGTGAAACAACTTGTTTGGGTTCAAAGAGAAGGCATCGTTGAGGGGAGAAATCCGGAGAAAGGATTGGATTCTCCCTATAAGAGAGTCAGCGGCCTGGAGCCCTTGAAGTGATGCCATTGGATTATTAGGATTTAATTTTATAGTTTAGAACTTATGGGAACCAGTGGCATGAGTAACATTTTGTGATGGATTGTACTCAGCAGTGAGTAGATTCATCACGAGAACGAGATGAAGAAGAAGATGATTTAAGAGCCATGTGAAATTTGATTTAGGATTTTAGACTTAAAGAAGAAAGAGAGAAAGGGATCTCGAATTGTGAATAATTGGAAGAGTAAATGAAAGGAATTTTGAGTGAAGTAAATGAGACGGATATTTTGTGGGGGTATATATAGGCAGTAAAATATTGCCAATATATATGCGAAAAGATATTTTTAGTCCCCAAAAGTTTGAAAAATTTGTAAAAAGTGATTTCCGAAATTTTGAGAGTTCAAAAATATTTAATACCTTCATCAAGCATTTAATGCTACGACGGCTGGTATTCCCACTCACCCACTAACTTCATCAATACCCATAAAAAGTGCAGTACATTTCACCAAAAAGTCTTGAAAGTAAGACATGTCAGGTGACGTTTGTGAGTGCGAGGTTAGCACTCAAGTAACATCACGTGTCACAAGTATCCACCAAGTAAAACATAACGTTATGAAATCTGGCTGACTACCATTTTGAGACAAGACCAAACTAGCAAACTGGAGAAATTTTTCAGATGCCAGTTTCAACTGATGACTTTCAGTTGCATTCTTCAATAAAAACAATTTTTTTTTTTTATATGAAAAATATTTTGAGTCTTTTTCCCCTAAAAAGTGATCCATTTGATCAATGACTAGTCTTTGAGTACATCAAGGCGTTCAATCTCCAACCAATCAAGGATCACTGGACCATCCTCAACTGAAGGGCCTCTCCAGTTTAATGAGGATTTAAATACCCAGTTCACTGATGAGATGTTTAAAAGTTTTCTCATCAAGAGGTTTGTAAAAACATCAGCTAACTGTTTATCAGTGGAGATGAAGTGTATTTCAATGTCTCCTTTCATAACATGATCACGAATGAAGTGATACCTATATCAATATGCTTTGTCTTTGAGTGCATCACTGGGTTGTGAGATATAGCAATTGCACTGGTGTTGTCACAAAAGATTGGGGATCTTGTGAATTTCATACCATAATCAAGCAATGGGTTTTTGATCCAGAGAATCTGGGCACAGCAACTGGCCGTAGAAATGTATTCTGCTCAGCAGTAGACATTGAGACTGAAGTCTGCTTCTTACTAGTCAATCACAGTTTTCCCCCTAGGAAGTGACATCCACCAGTTGTGGATTTTCTATCAATCTTAAACCTGCATGATCTGAATCTGAATAACCCATTAGATCTAACCCTGAGCTTTGGGATACCAAAGACCAAGGCTAGGGCACCCTTTCAGGTACCTGAAAATGCGTTTAACAGCATGCAAGTGTGATTCTTTGGATTTGCTTGAAATCTGGCACATAAACATGTTGCAAAATTATATCTGGTCGACTGGCAGTTAAATACATCAGTGAACCAACCATTCCACGATATTCTTTTTGGTCCACTGGTTTGCCATTTGGGTCGAGTCCAAATTTAATGGAGCTGAAATAGGTGTGGTTTTTGATGGGACAGAATCATATTTGTATTTTCTTAACAAATCTTGACATTTTTCTTGGTAATAAAAATACCATCCATGGTTTGTTTGATTTGTAAACCAAGAAAAATGTTAATTCACCCATTAAACTCATCTCATATTCTTGAGACATATTTTCGAAAACCTTTTACACATTCCATCATCAGTTGACCCGAATATATATCATCAACATAAATTGTACCAACAAGATATTACTTTTTCTTTCAAGATGAACAAGGTATTATCTATTGCACCTCTTTGAAAACCATTTTGAGAAGATGTTTAGTTAGAGTATCATACAGGCTCTTGGGGCTTGTCGAAGACCATACAAAGCTTTGTTCAGTCTATATACCCAATGTGGATGCTTTTCATTTATGAAGCCTAGAGTCTGCGTAACATACACTTCTTCTTCCATGTGCCATTCAGGAACGCACTTTTTACATCATCTGGAAGACCTTGAATTGCAAGTGAGCAGCATAAGCCAAGAAAATTCTGATGGCTTCAGTCTTGCAACTGGAGCAAAAGTTTCATCGAAAATCAACATTTTGCTTGACAATAACCCTTGGCAACCAATCTTGCTTTGTTCCTTATAACATTGCCATCTTCATCCATCTTGTTCCGGTAGACCCACCTCATTCCAATGGGTTCTCTTTTAACCTGGAGGACAAGGAACAAGCTCCCAAACATTGTTCCTTTCGAACTGGTTGAGTTCTTTTGCATAGCTTCAACCCAGCTTGGATCTGCCATAGCCTCGTCAATCTTCTTCGGTTCAATCAGTGATAGGAAGGTGACGTTCAAGCATTGATCACTTGTGGCTCTTCTAGTCCGAACCCCACTATCTGGATTGCAATAACTAATCTGCTCTATGGGATGAGCAGCAGTCCATTTAGTGTATTGACTAGGTTGATATATTACAACATCAGTGCAAGACACTGACGATCTCCAACAGATGCAGCAACGAGGAGGATCAGCCAAACTACTTCAACTTCATCATCAGTGTCAACTGAAGAGTTAACATGATTTTCTTCAAACAAGGTATATCTTGAAGAACTGGAAAGCTTGAACTGGTTTGATGTTGTTTGTGGACGTACATCAGATCCAATTACCAATTTTTCAGGTAGGTTAAAAACTGATAGAAGGATAAAATGAGGTGTCACTGAATTCTTCTTTCCTTAACTGGTTCCAAGACTTGATGTCTGGAAACATTTACTGGTGTACTAACTGATTGATGAACCTGATCAGATACACCAAAATCAACTGGGACAACTGAAGATAAATCAAGGGTTGGTCTTTTGTTGATAGCTTCATTGATCATCGAATGTGACATGAATTGTCTCATGTACCTTTTGGAGTCTATAATTATAAACTCTATAGGCTTTTAATATCTGAATACCCACAAAGACACCTTCGTCAGCTTTGCATCAAATTTTCCAACTGACTGGAACGTTTAAAATGTAAACTGGACAACCAAATACATGGAAGTATCCAATATTGGTTTACGATTCCTGAGGACTTCATAGGCAATCTTTCTGTGTCTTTTGACATAGACTGGACGGGTTTTGGGTGTGACAAGCAGTTGCCACAGCTTCAGCCCCAAAAACAGGTGGGAAGACCTTATTCAGATAACATACTTTGGCAGCTTCAATCAATGTGCGATTCTTCCTTTCAACCACACCATTTTGTTCTGGAGAACGAGCTGACGAAAAGTTTTGAGAAACGCCAGTGTCAGTGCAAAATGTCTCCAATTCTTTATTCATGAATTCTGTACCATTATCACTTCGCAACTGACACACTTTCTTGGTTACTTGAGTTCAATTCGCTTGATGAGAGAGATAATTTCACCAGGGCATCACTCTTTGATTGATAAATACCACCCAACAAAATCTGGTGTATTCATCGACCACAACTAAAGTGTATCTCTTACCAGCTTTAGTTTGAACATTCACTGGACCAAAGAGAGATATGAAGCATGTGAAGAGGTTCAGTGATACTGAATTTTGCCTGGTCTTGAAACTGGCTCTTTTCTTTTTGCCCATTTCACACCTTGGACATGGCTTCTCTTTTTAAAGGAGAAACAAAGGTATCCATCAACCAGTTGTTCCTTGACAACTTGTTGATATTTTGAAATTAAGATGGGATAGCCGTTTATGCCACAACCAGTTGGTGTTCTCATCAGCATTGACATAGAAAACAATGCTCTTTTGGAGCCGGATCCATGTCCATGAAGTACACTTTCCTTTCTTGTGCAATCATAACTACCTCCAATCCTTGTTAAAAACAGTGCCTTGAGCAATGTCGAACAGCACCCTATATCCATCATCACAAAGTTGACTGACACTTATCAGGTTATATTTCAAACCATTGACAAATGCAACTCTTATGAATGGATCTGCCCATTGTCAACAACACCTATCTTCAGTTTTCCAACTTCCATCATTACCAAATGTCACTGCTGGTCCATTGCAGACAGTGAACTCTTCAGCAGGGGCTTACATCCGGTCATAGTCGGCCAGATGCACTGTCCAGATACCAAATATTCTTTTCGATCGCCCTGCACACCAAGTAAGTGATAGTTGCTTTGTGAAACCCATCTTTTCTTGAGGGTCCACTGGACTTCTTCTGTGAAGTCCCAGGGCTTGACTGGGTGTAGAATGGATGAAGAAACTGGAGGGTTCTCTCCAGTTTTTGGAGTAAAGATAATTGGTTTGAGTGGAACATTAACTCCTTTTTCTTTTCGATGTTTGCTCCTTTCGAGCAGATTGTTTTATCTTTGTTTACGAGGAGGAGTTTTGACTTTGTTTTTTCAACTGAAGAAGATGCATCTCCTTCCAAATTTTTAATTCTGGCAGTACAACTTTTACTGCCTTGACAAATTTGGAGTTGATTTCCTTTTAACAAAAGGCTTTTATCATCAGGATGGTATATGGACTTGGGCTCAGTGGGTTGAGGACTCATTTGACATATGAGACAAAGGATTGCACTAGATTCCTTTTTAACTGGAGCTTTAGCCTTCTGGCTCCAGTTTTGACCTCACAGAGTGTGTGTCTTAGTGATTAAGATTTGACAGTGTCAGAGGAATATAAGGCGTTTCAACTCTAACAGATTCTGGCAATTGGTGAATTTTGGTAAAACAGCTGCCATATGAAGATAACCAATTTCCAGGCAGTTTTTAAGCATCAATGGTTTTAGAAAAAGCGTCATAATTTTTACCAGAGCTGTACCATGAATTGATAACCATGTGTCCTTTTCAAGATCAAATTTCAGTTTT